>NC_134690.1:130686504-130694004 GCF_050947455.1 Rhinoderma darwinii | reverse complement strand
CGGTGGCATATTAGGAAGCAGCTGCCTAACCCACTTGGTAAATGTAAGTGTGTGTTGGTCTTATTCCTTTAAATATCATCCAACATGAATTAAACTCTAGCAGGTGGGAACAAGAAGGCATTTCTTTCTAGGACGGTCAGCTTTTATGTCACCCAGAAGAGCCAATGATCTTAGAGTTGAATAAAGTCAAACAGATGAGAAATAAACTTGTACTTGAATAACAAAATGACTTGTATATTCGGGGTGATTGCATGTACGTTTCAGTCTTCTCTCCTAATACTCAGGATGTCAAGATGGCCGAGCGGTCCAAGGCGCCAGACTCAAGATGAAAATTCTTCCCTAATTGGGTGTTCTGGTCTCTGAAAGGAGGCGTGGGTTCAAATCCCACTTCTGACAAGCGTTTTGTTCAATAAAGTCAGTCATCTAATTTCCTGGAAATAACTTCTGACTCCAGTTGCGCACCATTGTGAGACTGGGGTTACCTGAACGAGGCATGGCTCAATCCACTTCCGTTGTTCCGGTGGCATATTAGGAAGCAGCTGCCTAACCCACTTGGTAAATGTAAGTGTGTGTTGGTCTTATTCCTTTAAATATCATCCAACATGAATTAAACTCTAGCAGGTGGGAACAAGAAGGCATTTCTTTCTAGGACGGTCAGCTTTTATGTCACCCAGAAGAGCCAATGATCTTAGAGTTGAATAAAGTCAAACAGATGAGAAATAAACTTGTACTTGAATAACAAAATGACTTGTATATTCGGGGTGATTGCATGTACCTTTCAGTCTTCTCTCCTAATACTCAGGATGTCAGGATGGCCGAGTGGTCCAAGGCGCCAGACTCAAGCTGAAAATGCTTCCCTAGTTGGGTGTTCTGGTCTCTGAAAGGAGGCGTAGGTTCAAATCCCACTTCTGACCAGTATTTTGTTCAATAAAGTCAGTCATCTCACTTCCTGGAAATAACTTCTGACTCCAGTTGCGCACCATTGTGAGACTGGGGTTACCTGAACGAGGCATGGCTCAATCCACTTCCGTTGTTCCGGTGGCATATTAGGAAGCAGCTGCCTAACCCACTTGGTAAATGTAAGTGTGTGTTGGTCTTATTCCTTTAAATATCATCCAACATTTAGGAAGCAGCTGCCTAACCCACTTGGTAAATGTAAGTGTGTGCTGGTCTTATTCCTGTAAATATCATCCAACATGAATTAAACTCTAGCAGGTGGGAACAAGAAGGCATTTCTTTCTAGGACAGTCAGCTTTTATGTCACTCAGAAGAGCCAATGATCTTAGAGTTGAATAAAGTCAAGCAGATGAGAAATAAACTTGTACTTGAATGACAAAATGACTTGTATATTCGGGGTGATTGCATGTACCTTTCAGTCTTCTCTCCTAATACCCAGGATGTCAGGATGGCCGAGCGGTCTAAGGCACCAGACTCAAGATGAAAATTCTTCCCTAGTTGGGTGTTCTGGGCTCTGAAAGGAGGCGTGGGTTCAAATCCCACTTCTGACAAGTATTTTGTTCAATAAAGTCAGTCATCTCACTACCTGGAAATAACTTCTGACTCCAGTTGTGCACCATTGTGAGACTGGGGGTACCTGAACGAGGCATGGCTCAATCCACTTCCGTTGTCCCGGTGGCATATTAGGAAGCAGCTGCCTAACCCACTTGGTAAATGTAAGTGTGTGTTGGTCTTATTCCTTTAAATATCATCCAACATGAATTAAACTCTAGCAGGTGGGAACAAGAAGGCATTTCTTTCTAGGACGGTCAGCTTTAATGTCACCCAGAAGAGCCAATGATCTTAGAGTTGAATAAAGTCAAACAGATGAGAAATAAACTTGTACTTGAATAACAAAATGACTTGTATATTCGGGGTGATTGCATTTACCTTTCAGTCTTCTCTCCTAACACTCAGGATGTCAGGATGGCCGAGCGGTCCAAGGCGCCAGACTCAAGATGAAAATTCTTCCCTAGTTGGGTGTTCTGGTCTCTGAAAGGAGCCGTGGGTTCAAATCCCACTTCTGACAAGTATTTTGTTCAATAAAGTCAGTCATCTCACTTCCTGGAAATAACTTCTGACTCCAGTTGTGCACCATTGTGAGACTGGGGGTACCTGAACGAGGCATGGCTCAATCCACTTCCGTTGTTCCGGTTGCATATTAGGAAGCAGCTGCCTAACCCACTTGGTAAATGTAAGTGTGTGTTGGTCTTATTCCTTTAAATATCATCCAACATGAATTAAACTCTAGCAGGTGGGAACAAGAAGGCATTTCTTTCTAGGACGGTCAGCTTTTATGTCACCCAGAAGAGCCAATGATCTTAGAGTTGAATAAAGTCAAACAGATGAGAAATAAACTTGTACTTGAATAACAAAATGACTTGTATATTCGGGGTGATTGCATGTACCTTTCAGTCTTCTCTCCTAATACTCAGGATGTCAGGATGGCCGAGCGGTCCAAGGCGCCAGACTCAAGATGAAAATTCTTCCCTAGTTGTGTGTTCTGGTCTCTGAAAGGAGGCATGGGTTCAAATCCCACTTCTGACCAGTATTTTGTTCAATAAAGTCAGTCATCTCACTTCCTGGAAATAACTTCTGACTCCAGTTGCGCACCATTGTGAGACTGGGGGTACCTGAACGAGGCATGGCTCAATCCGCTTCCGTTGTTCCGGTGGCATATTAGGAAGCAGCTGCCTAACCCACTTGGTAAATGTAAGTCTGTGTTGGTCTTATTCCTTTAAATATCATCCAACATGAATTAAACTCTAGCAGGTGGGAACAAGAAGGCATTTCTTTCTAGGACGGTCAGCTTTTATGTCACCCAGAAGAGCCAATGATCTTAGAGTTGAATAAAGTCAAACAGATGAGAAATAAACTTGTACTTGAATAACAAAATGACTTGTATATTCGGGGTGATTGCATGTACCTTTCAGTCTTCTCTCCTAATACTCAGGGTGTCAGGGTGGCCGAGCGGTCCAAGGCGCCAGACTCAAGATGAAAATTCTTCCCTAGTTGGGTGTTCTGGTCTCTGAAAGGAGCCGTGGGTTCAAATCCCACTTCTGACAAGTATTTTGTTCAATAAAGTCAGTCATCTCACTTCCTGGAAATAACTTATGAATCCAGTTGCGCACCATTGTGAGACTGGGGGTACCTGAACGAGGCATGGCTCAATCCACTTCCGTTGTTCCGGTGGCATATTAGGAAGCAGGTGCCTAACCCACTTGGTAAATGTAAGTGTGTGTTGGTCTTATTCCTTTAAATATCATCCAACATGAATTAAACTCTAGCAGGTGGGAACAAGAAGGCATTTCTTTCTAGGACGGTCAGCTTTTATGTCACCCAGAAGAGCCAATGATCTTAGAGTTGAATAAAGTCAAACAGATGAGAAATAAACTTGTACTTGAATAACAAAATGACTTGTATATTCGGGGTGATTGCATGTACCTTTCAGTCTTCTCTCCTAATACTCAGGATGTCAGGATGGCCAAGCGGTCTAAGGCGCCAGACTCAAGATGAAAATTCTTCCCTAGTTGGGTGTTCTGGTCTCTGAAAGGAGGTGTGGGTTCAAATCCCACTTCTGACAAGTATTTTGTTCAATAAAGTCAGTCATCTCACTTCCTGGAAATAACTTCTGACTCCAGTTGCGCACCATTGTGAGACTGGGGATACCTGAACGAGTCATGGCTCAATCCACTTCCGTTGTTCCGGTGGCATATTAGGAAGCAGCTGCCTAACCCACTTGGTAAATGTAAGTGTGTGCTGGTCTTATTCCTGTAAATATCATCCAACAGGAATTAAACTCTAGCAGGTGGGAACAAGAAGGCATTTCTTTCTTGGACGGTCAGCTTTTATGTCACCCAGAAGAGCCAATGATCTTAGAGTTGAATAAAGTCAAACAGATGAGAAATAAACTTGTACTTGAATAACAAAATGACTTGTATATTCGTGGTGATTGCATGTACCTTTCAGTCTGCTCTCCTAATACTCAGGATGTCAGGATGGCCGAGCGGTCCAAGTCGCCAGACTCAAGATGAAAATTCTTCCCTAGTTGGGTGTTCTAGTCTCTGAAAGGAGGCGTGGGTTCAAATCCCACTTCTGACAAGTATTTTGTTCAATAAAGTCAGTCATCTCACTTTCTGGAAATAACTTCTGACTCCAGTTGCGCACCATTGTGAGACTGGGGTTACCTGAACGAGGCATGGCTCAATCCACTTCCGTTGTTCCGGTGGCATATTAGGAAGCAGCTGCCTAACCCACTTGGTAAATGTAAGTGTGTGTTGGTCTTATTCCTTTAAATATCATCCAACATGAATTAAACTCTAGCAGGTGGGAACAAGAAGGCATTTCTTTCTAGGACGGTCAGCTTTTATGTCACCCAGAAGAGCCAATGATCTTAGAGTTGAATAAAGTCAAACAGATGAGAAATAAACTTGTACTTGAATAACAAAATGACTTGTATATTCGGGGTGATTGCATGTACCTTCCAGTCTTCTCTCCTAATACTCAGGATGTCAGGATGGCTGAGCGGTCCAAGGCGCCAGACTCAAGATGAAAATTCTTCCCTAGTTGTGTGTTCTGGTCTCTGAAAGGAGGCATGGGTTCAAATCCCACTTCTGACCAGTATTTTGTTCAATAAAGTCAGTCATCTCACTTCCTGGAAATAACTTCTGACTCCAGTTGCGCACCATTGTGAGACTGGGGGTACCTGAACGAGGCATGGCTCAATCCGCTTCCGTTGTTCCGGTGGCATATTAGGAAGCAGCTGCCTAACCCACTTGGTAAATGTAAGTCTGTGTTGGTCTTATTCCTTTAAATATCATCCAACATGAATTAAACTCTAGCAGGTGGGAACAAGAAGGCATTTCTTTCTAGGACGGTCAGCTTTTATGTCACCCAGAAGAGCCAATGATCTTAGAGTTGAATAAAGTCAAACAGATGAGAAATAAACTTGTACTTGAATAACAAAATGACTTGTATATTCGGGGTGATTGCATGTACCTTTCAGTCTTCTCTCCTAATACTCAGGGTGTCAGGGTGGCCGAGCGGTCCAAGGCGCCAGACTCAAGATGAAAATTCTTCCCTAGTTGGGTGTTCTGGTCTCTGAAAGGAGCCGTGGGTTCAAATCCCACTTCTGACAAGTATTTTGTTCAATAAAGTCAGTCATCTCACTTCCTGGAAATAACTTATGAATCCAGTTGCGCACCATTGTGAGACTGGGGGTACCTGAACGAGGCATGGCTCAATCCACTTCCGTTGTTCCGGTGGCATATTAGGAAGCAGGTGCCTAACCCACTTGGTAAATGTAAGTGTGTGTTGGTCTTATTCCTTTAAATATCATCCAACATGAATTAAACTCTAGCAGGTGGGAACAAGAAGGCATTTCTTTCTAGGACGGTCAGCTTTTATGTCACCCAGAAGAGCCAATGATCTTAGAGTTGAATAAAGTCAAACAGATGAGAAATAAACTTGTACTTGAATAACAAAATGACTTGTATATTCGGGGTGATTGCATGTACCTTTCAGTCTTCTCTCCTAATACTCAGGATGTCAGGATGGCCAAGCGGTCTAAGGCGCCAGACTCAAGATGAAAATTCTTCCCTAGTTGGGTGTTCTGGTCTCTGAAAGGAGGTGTGGGTTCAAATCCCACTTCTGACAAGTATTTTGTTCAATAAAGTCAGTCATCTCACTTCCTGGAAATAACTTCTGACTCCAGTTGCGCACCATTGTGAGACTGGGGATACCTGAACGAGTCATGGCTCAATCCACTTCCGTTGTTCCGGTGGCATATTAGGAAGCAGCTGCCTAACCCACTTGGTAAATGTAAGTGTGTGCTGGTCTTATTCCTGTAAATATCATCCAACAGGAATTAAACTCTAGCAGGTGGGAACAAGAAGGCATTTCTTTCTTGGACGGTCAGCTTTTATGTCACCCAGAAGAGCCAATGATCTTAGAGTTGAATAAAGTCAAACAGATGAGAAATAAACTTGTACTTGAATAACAAAATGACTTGTATATTCGTGGTGATTGCATGTACCTTTCAGTCTGCTCTCCTAATACTCAGGATGTCAGGATGGCCGAGCGGTCCAAGTCGCCAGACTCAAGATGAAAATTCTTCCCTAGTTGGGTGTTCTAGTCTCTGAAAGGAGGCGTGGGTTCAAATCCCACTTCTGACAAGTATTTTGTTCAATAAAGTCAGTCATCTCACTTTCTGGAAATAACTTCTGACTCCAGTTGCGCACCATTGTGAGACTGGGGTTACCTGAACGAGGCATGGCTCAATCCACTTCCGTTGTTCCGGTGGCATATTAGGAAGCAGCTGCCTAACCCACTTGGTAAATGTAAGTGTGTGTTGGTCTTATTCCTTTAAATATCATCCAACATGAATTAAACTCTAGCAGGTGGGAACAAGAAGGCATTTCTTTCTAGGACGGTCAGCTTTTATGTCACCCAGAAGAGCCAATGATCTTAGAGTTGAATAAAGTCAAACAGATGAGAAATAAACTTGTACTTGAATAACAAAATGACTTGTATATTCGGGGTGATTGCATGTACCTTCCAGTCTTCTCTCCTAATACTCAGGATGTCAGGATGGCTGAGCGGTCCAAGGCGCCAGACTCAAGATGAAAATTCTTCCCTAATTGGGTGTTCTGGTCTCTGAAAGGAGCCGTGGGTTCAAATCCCACTTCTGACAAGTATTTTGTTCAATAAAGTCAGTCATCTCACTTCCTGGAAATAACTTCTGACTCCAGTTGCGCACCATTGTGAGACTGGGGGTACCTGAACGAGGCATGGCTCAATCCACTTCCGTTGTTCCGGTGGCATATTAGGAAGCAGCTGCCTAACCCACTTGGTAAATGTAAGTGTGTGTTGCTCTTATTCCTTTAAATATCATCCAACATGAATTAAACTCTAGCAGGTGGGAACAAGAAGGCATTTCTTTCTAGGTCGGTCAGCTTTTATGTCACCCAGAAGAGCCAATGATCTTAGAGTTGAATAAAGTCAAACAGATGAGAAATAAACTTGTACTTGAATAACAAAATGACTTGTATATTCGGGGTGATTGCATGTACCTTTCAGTCTTCTCTCCTAATACTCAGGATGTCAGGATGGCCGAGCGGTCCAAGGCACCAGACTCAAGATGAAAATTCTTCCCTAATTGGGTGTTCCGGTCTCTGAAAAGAGGCGTGGGTTCAAATCCCACTTCTGACAAGTATTTTGTTCAATAAAGTCAGTCATCTCACTTCCTGGAAATAACTTCTGACTCCAGTTGCGCACCATTGTGAGACTGGGGTTAACTGAACGAGGCATGGCTCAATCCACTTCCGTTGTTCCGGTGGCATATTAGGAAGCAGCTGCCTAACCCACTTGGTAAATGTAAGTGTGTGTTGGTCTTATTCCTTTAAATATCATCCAACATTTAGGAAGCAGCTGCCTAACCCACTTGGTAAATGTAAGTGTGTGCTGGTCTTATTCCTGTAAATATCATCCAACATGAATTAAACT
>NC_134690.1:130659004-130681504 GCF_050947455.1 Rhinoderma darwinii | reverse complement strand
GAAATAACTTCTGACTCCAGTTGTGCACCATTGTGAGACTGGGGGTACCTGAACGAGGCATGGCTCAATCCACTTCCGTTGTTCCGGTTGCATATTAGGAAGCAGCTGCCTAACCCACTTGGTAAATGTAAGTGTGTGTTGGTCTTATTCCTTTAAATATCATCCAACATGAATTAAACTCTAGCAGGTGGGAACAAGAAGGCATTTCTTTCTAGGACGGTCAGCTTTTATGTCACCCAGAAGAGCCAATGATCTTAGAGTTGAATAAAGTCAAACAGATGAGAAATAAACTTGTACTTGAATAACAAAATGACTTGTATATTCGGGGTGATTGCATGTACCTTTCAGTCTTCTCTCCTAATACTCAGGATGTCAGGATGGCCGAGCAGTCCAAGGTGCCAGACTCAAGATGAAAATTCTTCCCTAGTTGGGTGTTCTGGTCTCTGAAAGGAGGCGTGGGTTCAAATCCCACTTCTGACAAGTATTTTGTTCAATAAAGTCAGTCATCTCACTTCCTGGAAATAACTTCTGACTCCAGTTGCGCACCATTGTGAGACTGGGGGTACCTGAACGAGGCATGGCTCAATCCACTTCCGTTGTTCCGGTGGCATATTAGGAAGCAGCTGCCTAACCCACTTGGTAAATGTAAGTGTGTGTTGCTCTTATTCCTTTAAATATCATCCAACATGAATTAAACTCTAGCAGGTGGGAACAAGAAGGCATTTCTTTCTAGGTCGGTCAGCTTTTATGTCACCCAGAAGAGCCAATGATCTTAGAGTTGAATAAAGTCAAACAGATGAGAAATAAACTTGTACTTGAATAACAAAATGACTTGTATATTCGGGGTGATTGCATGTACCTTTCAGTCTTCTCTCCTAATACTCAGGATGTCAGGATGGCCGAGCGGTCCAAGGCGCCAGACTCAAGATGAAAATTCTTCCCTAGTTGGGTGTTCTGGTCTCTGAAAGGAGCCGTGGGTTCAAATCCCACTTCTGACAAGTATTTTGTTCAATAAAGTCAGTCATCTCACTTCCTGGAAATAACTTATGAATCCAGTTGTGCACCATTGTGAGACTGGGGGTACCTGAACGAGGCATGGCTCAATCCACTTCCGTTGTTCCGGTGGCATATTAGGAAGCAGGTGCCTAACCCACTTGGTAAATGTAAGTGTGTGTTGGTCTTATTCCTTTAAATATCATCCAACATGAATTAAACTCTAGCAGGTGGGAACAAGAAGGCATTTCTTTCTAGGACGGTCAGCTTTTATGTCACCCAGAAGAGCCAATGATCTTAGAGTTGAATAAAGTCAAACAGATGAGAAATAAACTTGTACTTGAATAACAAAATGACTTGTATATTCGGGGTGATTGCATGTACCTTTCAGTCTTCTCTCCTAATACTCAGGATGTCAGGATGGCCGAGCGGTCTAAGGCGCCAGACTCAAGATGAAAATTCTTCCCTAGTTGGGTGTTCTGGTCTCTGAAAGGAGGTGTGGGTTCAAATCCCACTTCTGACAAGTATTTTGTTCAATAAAGTCAGTCATCTCACTTCCTGGAAATAACTTCTGACTCCAGTTGCGCACCATTGTGAGACTGGGGATACCTGAACGAGTCATGGCTCAATCCACTTCCGTTGTTCCGGTGGCATATTAGGAAGCAGCTGCCTAACCCACTTGGTAAATGTAAGTGTGTGTTGGTCTTATTCCTTTAAATATCATCCAACATGAATTAAACTCTAGCAGGTGGGAACAAGAAGGCATTTCTTTCTAGGACGGTCAGCTTTTATGTCACCCAGAAGAGCCAATGATCTTAGAGTTGAATAAAGTCAAACAGATGAGAAATAAACTTGTACTTGAATAACAAAATGACTTGTATATTCGGGGTGATTGCATGTACCTTCCAGTCTTCTCTCCTAATACTCAGGATGTCAGGATGGCTGAGCGGTCCAAGGCGCCAGACTCAAGATGAAAATTCTTCCCTAATTGGGTGTTCTGGTCTCTGAAAGGAGCCGTGGGTTCAAATCCCACTTCTGACAAGTATTTTGTTCAATAAAGTCAGTCATCTCACTTCCTGGAAATAACTTCTGACTCCAGTTGCGCACCATTGTGAGACTGGGGGTACCTGAACGAGGCATGGCTCAATCCACTTCCGTTGTTCCGGTGGCATATTAGGAAGCAGCTGCCTAACCCACTTGGTAAATGTAAGTGTGTGTTGCTCTTATTCCTTTAAATATCATCCAACATGAATTAAACTCTAGCAGGTGGGAACAAGAAGGCATTTCTTTCTAGGTCGGTCAGCTTTTATGTCACCCAGAAGAGCCAATGATCTTAGAGTTGAATAAAGTCAAACAGATGAGAAATAAACTTGTACTTGAATAACAAAATGACTTGTATATTCGGGGTGATTGCATGTACCTTTCAGTCTTCTCTCCTAATACTCAGGATGTCAGGATGGCCGAGCGGTCCAAGGCGCCAGACTCAAGATGAAAATTCTTCCCTAGTTGGGTGTTCTGGTCTCTGAAAGGAGCCGTGGGTTCAAATCCCACTTCTGACAAGTATTTTGTTCAATAAAGTCAGTCATCTCACTTCCTGGAAATAACTTATGAATCCAGTTGTGCACCATTGTGAGACTGGGGGTACCTGAACGAGTCATGGCTCAATCCACTTCCGTTGTTCCGGTGGCATATTAGGAAGCAGCTGCCTAACCCACTTGGTAAATGTAAGTGTGTGTTGGTCTTATTCCTTTAAATATCATCCAACATGAATTAAACTCTAGCAGGTGGGAACAAGAAGGCATTTCTTTCTAGGACGGTCAGCTTTTATGTCACCCAGAAGAGCCAATGATCTTAGAGTTGAATAAAGTCAAACAGATGAGAAATAAACTTGTACTTGAATAACAAAATGACTTGTATATTCGGGGTGATTGCATGTACCTTTCAGTCTTCTCTCCTAATGCTCAGGATGTCAGGATGGCTGAGCGGTCCAAGGCGCCAGACTCAAGATGAAAATTCTTCCCTAGTTGTGTGTTCTGGTCTCTGAAAGGAGGTGTGGGTTCAAATCCCACTTCTGACAAGTATTTTGTTCAATAAAGTCAGTCATCTCACTTCCTGGAAATAACTTCTGACTCCAGTTGCGCACCATTGTGAGACTGGGGGTACCTGAACGAGGCATGGCTCAATCCACTTCCGTTGTTCCGGTGGCATATTAGGAAGCAGCTGCCTAACCCACTTGGTAAATGTAAGTGTGTGTTGGTCTTATTCCTTTAAATATCATCTAACATGAATTAAACTCTAGCAGGTGGGAACAAGAAGGCATTTCTTTCTAGGACGGTCAGCTTTTATGTCACCCAGAAGAGCCAATGATCTTAGAGTTGAATAAAGTCAAACAGATGAGAAATAAACTTGTACTTGAATAACAAAATGACTTGTATATTCGGGGTGATTGCATGTACCTTTCAGTCTTCTCTCCTAATACTCAGGATGTCAGGATGGCCGAGCAGTCCAAGGTGCCAGACTCAAGATGAAAATTCTTCCCTAGTTGGGTGTTCTGGTCTCTGAAAGGAGGCGTGGGTTCAAATCCCACTTCTGACAAGTATTTTGTTCAATAAAGTCAGTCATCTCACTTCCTGGAAATAACTTCTGACTCCAGTTGTGCACCATTGTGAGACTGGGGGTACCTGAACGAGGCATGGCTCAATCCACTTCCGTTGTTCCGGTTGCATATTAGGAAGCAGCTGCCTAACCCACTTGGTAAATGTAAGTGTGTGTTGGTCTTATTCCTTTAAATATCATCCAACATGAATTAAACTCTAGCAGGTGGGAACAAGAAGGCATTTCTTTCTAGGACGGTCAGCTTTTATGTCACCCAGAAGAGCCAATGATCTTAGAGTTGAATAAAGTCAAACAGATGAGAAATAAACTTGTACTTGAATAACAAAATGACTTGTATATTCGGGGTGATTGCATGTACCTTTCAGTCTTCTCTCCTAATACTCAGGATGTCAGGATGGCCGAGCAGTCCAAGGTGCCAGACTCAAGATGAAAATTCTTCCCTAGTTGGGTGTTCTGGTCTCTGAAAGGAGGCGTGGGTTCAAATCCCACTTCTGACAAGTATTTTGTTCAATAAAGTCAGTCATCTCACTTCCTGGAAATAACTTCTGACTCCAGTTGTGCACCATTGTGAGACTGGGGGTACCTGAACGAGGCATGGCTCAATCCACTTCCGTTGTTCCGGTTGCATATTAGGAAGCAGCTGCCTAACCCACTTGGTAAATGTAAGTGTGTGTTGGTCTTATTCCTTTAAATATCATCCAACATGAATTAAACTCTAGCAGGTGGGAACAAGAAGGCATTTCTTTCTAGGACGGTCAGCTTTTATGTCACCCAGAAGAGCCAATGATCTTAGAGTTGAATAAAGTCAAACAGATGAGAAATAAACTTGTACTTGAATAACAAAATGACTTGTATATTCGGGGTAATTGCATGTACCTTTCAGTCTTCTCTCCTAACACTCAGGATGTCAGGATGGCCGAGCGGTCCAAGGCGCCAGACTCAAGATGAAAATTCTTCCCTAGTTGGGTGTTCTGGTCTCTGAAAGGAGGCGTGGGTGCAAATCCCACTTCTGACAAGTATTTTGTTCAATAAAGTCAGTCATCTCACTTCCTGGAAATAACTTCTGACTCCAGTTGCGCACCATTGTGAGACTGGGGGTACCTGAACGAGGCATGGCTCAATCCACCTCCGTTGTTCCGGTGGCATATTAGGAAGCAGCTGCCTAACCCACTTGGTAAATGTAAGTGTGTGTTGGTCTTATTCCTTTAAATATCATCTAACATGAATTAAACTCTAGCAGGTGGGAACAAGAAGGCATTTCTTTCTAGGACGGTCAGCTTTTATGTCACCCAGAAGAGCCAATGATCTTAGAGTTGAATAAAGTCAAACAGATGAGAAATAAACTTGTACTTGAATAACAAAATGACTTGTATATTCGGGGTGATTGCATGTACCTTTCAGTCTTCTCTCCTAATACTCAGGATGTCAGGATGGCCGAGCAGTCCAAGGTGCCAGACTCAAGATGAAAATTCTTCCCTAGTTGGGTGTTCTGGTCTCTGAAAGGAGGCGTGGGTTCAAATCCCACTTCTGACAAGTATTTTGTTCAATAAAGTCAGTCATCTCACTTCCTGGAAATAACTTCTGACTCCAGTTGTGCACCATTGTGAGACTGGGGGTACCTGAACGAGGCATGGCTCAATCCACTTCCGTTGTTCCGGTTGCATATTAGGAAGCAGCTGCCTAACCCACTTGGTAAATGTAAGTGTGTGTTGGTCTTATTCCTTTAAATATCATCCAACATGAATTAAACTCTAGCAGGTGGGAACAAGAAGGCATTTCTTTCTAGGACGGTCAGCTTTTATGTCACCCAGAAGAGCCAATGATCTTAGAGTTGAATAAAGTCAAACAGATGAGAAATAAACTTGTACTTGAATAACAAAATGACTTGTATATTCGGGGTGATTGCATGTACCTTTCAGTCTTCTCTCCTAATACTCAGGATGTCAGGATGGCCGAGCAGTCCAAGGTGCCAGACTCAAGATGAAAATTCTTCCCTAGTTGGGTGTTCTGGTCTCTGAAAGGAGGCGTGGGTTCAAATCCCACTTCTGACAAGTATTTTGTTCAATAAAGTCAGTCATCTCACTTCCTGGAAATAACTTCTGACTCCAGTTGTGCACCATTGTGAGACTGGGGGTACCTGAACGAGGCATGGCTCAATCCACTTCCGTTGTTCCGGTTGCATATTAGGAAGCAGCTGCCTAACCCACTTGGTAAATGTAAGTGTGTGTTGGTCTTATTCCTTTAAATATCATCCAACATGAATTAAACTCTAGCAGGTGGGAACAAGAAGGCATTTCTTTCTAGGACGGTCAGCTTTTATGTCACCCAGAAGAGCCAATGATCTTAGAGTTGAATAAAGTCAAACAGATGAGAAATAAACTTGTACTTGAATAACAAAATGACTTGTATATTCGGGGTAATTGCATGTACCTTTCAGTCTTCTCTCCTAACACTCAGGATGTCAGGATGGCCGAGCGGTCCAAGGCGCCAGACTCAAGATGAAAATTCTTCCCTAGTTGGGTGTTCTGGTCTCTGAAAGGAGGCGTGGGTGCAAATCCCACTTCTGACAAGTATTTTGTTCAATAAAGTCAGTCATCTCACTTCCTGGAAATAACTTCTGACTCCAGTTGCGCACCATTGTGAGACTGGGGGTACCTGAACGAGGCATGGCTCAATCCACCTCCGTTGTTCCGGTGGCATATTAGGAAGCAGCTGCCTAACCCACTTGGTAAATGTAAGTGTGTGTTGGTCTTATTCCTTTAAATATCATCCAACATGAATTAAACTCTAGCAGGTGGGAACAAGAAGGCATTTCTTTCTAGGACGGTCAGCTTTTATGTCACCCAGAAGAGCCAATGATCTTAGAGTTGAATAAAGTCAAACAGATGAGAAATAAACTTGTACTTGAATAACAAAATGACTTGTATATTCGGGGTGATTGCATGTACCTTTCAGTCTTCTCTCCTAATACTCAGGATGTCAGGATGGCCGAGCGGTCCAAGGCGCCAGACTCAAGATGAAAATTCTTCCCTAGTTGGGTGTTCTGGTCTCTGAAAGGAGGCATGGGTTCAAATCCCACTTCTGACAAGTATTTTGTTCAATAAAGTCAGTCATCTCACTTCCTGGAAATAACTTCTGACTCCAGTTGCGCACCATTGTGAGACTGGGGGTACCTGAACGAGGCATGGCTCAATCCACTTCCGTTGTTCCGGTGGCATATTAGGAAGCAGCTGCCTAACCCACTTGGTAAATGTAAGTGTGTGTTGGTCTTATTCCTTTAAATATCATCCAACATGAATTAAACTCTAGCAGGTGGGAACAAGAAGGCATTTCTTTCTAGGTCGGTCAGCTTTTATGTCACCCAGAAGAGCCAATGATCTTAGAGTTGAATAAAGTCAAACAGATGAGAAATAAACTTGTACTTGAATAACAAAATGACTTGTATATTCGGGGTGATTGCATGTACCTTTCAGTCTTCTCTCCTAACACTCAGGATGTCAGAATGGCCGAGCGTTCCAAGGCACCAGACTCAAGATGAAAATTCTTCCCTAGTTGGGTGTTCTGGTCTCTGAAAGGAGGCGTGGTTTCAAACCCAATTGGTAAATGTAAGTGTGTGCTGGTCTTATTCCTGTAAATATCATCCAACATGAATAAAACTCTAGCAGGTGGGAACAAGAAGGCATTTCTTTCTAGGATGGTCAGCTTTTATGTCACCCAGAGGAGCCAATGATCTTAGAGTTGAATAAAGTCAAACAGATGAGAAATAAACTTGTACTTGAATAACAAAATGACTTATATATTCGGGGTGATTGCATGTACCTTTCAGTCTTCTCTCCTAATACTCAGGATGTCAGGATGGCCGAGCGTTCCAAGGCACCAGACTCAAGATGAAAATTCTTCCCTAGTTGGGTGTTCTGGTCTCTGAATGGAGGCGTGGGTTCAAATCCCACTTCTGACAAGTATTTTGTTCAATAAAGTCAGTCATCTCACTTCCTGGAAATAACTTCTGACTCCAGTTGCGCACCATTGTGAGACTGGGGTTACCTGAACGAGGCATGGCTCAATCCACTTCCGTTGTCCCGGTGGCATATTAGGAAGCAGCTGCCTAACCCACTTGGTAAATGTAAGTGTGTGTTGGTCTTATTCCTTTAAATATCATCCAACATGAATTAAACTCTAGCAGGTGGGAACAAGAAGGCATTTCTTTCTAGGACGGTCAGCTTTTATGTCACCCAGAAGAGCCAATGATCTTAGAGTTGAATAAAGTCAAACAGATGAGAAATAAACTTGTACTTGAATAACAAAATGACTTGTATATTCGGGGTGATTGCATGTACCTTTCAGTCTTCTCTCCTAATACTCAGGATGTCAGGATGGCCGAGCAGTCCAAGGCGCCAGACTCAAGATGAAAATTCTTCCCTAGTTGTGTGTTCTGGTCTCTGAAAGGAGGCGTGGGTTCAAATCCCACTTCTGACAAGTATTTTGTTCAATAAAGTCAGTCATCTCACTTCCTGGAAATAACTTCTGACTCCAGTTGCGCACCATTGTGAGACTGGGGGTACCTGAACGAGGCATGGCTCAATCCACTTCCGTTGTTCCGGTGGCATATTAGGAAGCAGCTGCCTAACCCACTTGGTAAATGTAAGTGTGTGTTGGTCTTATTCCTTTAAATATCATCCAACATGAATTAAACTCTAGCAGGTGGGAACAAGAAGGCATTTCTTTCTAGGACGGTCAGCTTTTATGTCACCCAGAAGAGCCAATGATCTTAGAGTTGAATAAAGTCAAACAGATGAGAAATAAACTTGTACTTGAATAACAAAATGACTTGTATAATCGGGGTGATTGCATGTACCTTTCAGTCTTCTCTCCTAATACTCAGGATGTCAGGATAGCCGAGCGGTCCAAGGCGCCAGACTCAAGATGAAAATTCTTCCCTAGTTGGGTGTTCTGGTCTCTGAATGGAGGCGTGGGTTCAAATCCCACTTCTGACAAGTATTTTGTTCAATAAAGTCAGTCATCTCACTTCCTGGAAATAACTTCTGACTCCAGTTGCGCACCATTGTGAGACTGGGGGTACCTGAACGAGGCATGGCTCAATCCACTTCCGTTGTTCCGGTGGCATATTAGGAAGCAGCTGCCTAACCCACTTGGTAAATGTAAGTGTGTGTTGGTCTTATTCCTTTAAATATCATCCAACATGAATTAAACTCTAGCAGGTGGGAACAAGAAGGCATTTCATTCTAGGTCGGTCAGCTTTTATGTCACCCAGAAGAGCCAATGATCTTAGAGTTGAATAAAGTCAAACAGATGAGAAATAAACTTGTACTTGAATAACAAAATGACTTGTATATTCGGGGTGATTGCATGTACCTTTCAGTCTTCTCTCCTAATACTCAGGATGTCAGGATGGCCGAGCGTTCCAAGGCACCAGACTCAAGATGAAAATTCTTCCCTAGTTGGGTGTTCTGGTCTCTGAAAGGAGGCGTGGGTTCAAATCCCACTTCTGACAAGTATTTTGTTCAATAAAGTCAGTCATCTCACTTCCTGGAAATAACTTCTGACTCCAGTTGCGCACCATTGTGAGACTGGGGGTACCTGAACGAGGCATGGCTCAATCCACTTCCGTTGTTCCGGTGGCATATTAGGAAGCAGCTGCCTAACCCACTTGGTAAATGTAAGTGTGTGTTGGTCTTATTCCTTTAAATATCATCCAACATGAATTAAACTCTAGCAGGTGGGAACAAGAAGGCATTTCTTTCTAGGTCGGTCAGCTTTTATGTCACCCAGAAGAGCCAATGATCTTAGAGTTGAATAAAGTCAAACAGATGAGAAATAAACTTGTACTTGAATAACAAAATGACTTGTATATTCGGGGTGATTGCATGTACCTTTCAGTCTTCTCTCCTAATACTCAGGATGTCAGGATGGCCGAGCAGTCCAAGGTGCCAGATTCAAGATGAAAATTCTTCCCTAGTTGGGTGTTCTGGTCTCTGAAACGAGGCGTGGGTTCAAATCCCACTTCTGACAAGTATTTTGTTCAATAAAGTCAGTCATCTCACTTCCTGGAAATAACTTCTGACTCCAGTTGTGCACCATTGTGAGACTGGGGGTACCTGAACGAGGCATGGCTCAATCCACTTCCGTTGTTCCGGTTGCATATTAGGAAGCAGCTGCCTAACCCACTTGGTAAATGTAAGTGTGTGTTGGTCTTATTCCTTTAAATATCATCCAACATGAATTAAACTCTAGCAGGTGGGAACAAGAAGGCATTTCTTTCTAGGACGGTCAGCTTTTATGTCACCCAGAAGAGCCAATGATCTTAGAGTTGAATAAAGTCAAACAGATGAGAAATAAACTTGTACTTGAATAACAAAATGACTTGTATATTCGGGGTGATTGCATGTACCTTTCAGTCTTCTCTCCTAATACTCAGGATGTCAGGATGGCCGAGCAGTCCAAGGTGCCAGACTCAAGATGAAAATTCTTCCCTAGTTGGGTGTTCTGGTCTCTGAAAGGAGGCGTGGGTTCAAATCCCACTTCTGACAAGTATTTTGTTCAATAAAGTCAGTCATCTCACTTCCTGGAAATAACTTCTGACTCCAGTTGTGCACCATTGTGAGACTGGGGGTACCTGAACGAGGCATGGCTCAATCCACTTCCGTTGTTCCGGTTGCATATTAGGAAGCAGCTGCCTAACCCACTTGGTAAATGTAAGTGTGTGTTGGTCTTATTCCTTTAAATATCATCCAACATGAATTAAACTCTAGCAGGTGGGAACAAGAAGGCATTTCTTTCTAGGACGGTCAGCTTTTATGTCACCCAGAAGAGCCAATGATCTTAGAGTTGAATAAAGTCAAACAGATGAGAAATAAACTTGTACTTGAATAACAAAATGACTTGTATATTCGGGGTGATTGCATGTACCTTTCAGTCTTCTCTCCTAATACTCAGGATGTCAGGATGGCTGAGCGGTCCAAGGCGCCAGACTCAAGATGAAAATTCTTCCCTAGTTGGGTGTTCTGGTCTCTGAAAGGAGGCGTGGGTTCAAATCCCACTTCTGACAAGTATTTTGTTCAATAAAGTCAGTCATCTCACTTCCTGGAAATAACTTCTGACTCCAGTTGCGCACCATTGTGAGACTGGGGGTACCTGAACGAGGCATGGCTCAATCCACTTCCGTTGTTCCGGTGGCATATTAGGAAGCAGCTGCCTAACCCACTTGGTAAATGTAAGTGTGTGTTGGTCTTATTCCTTTAAATATCATCCAACATGAATTAAACTCTAGCAGGTGGGAACAAGAAGGCATTTCTTTCTAGGTCGGTCAGCTTTTATGTCACCCAGAAGAGCCAATGATCTTAGAGTTGAATAAAGTCAAACAGATGAGAAATAAACTTGTACTTGAATAACAAAATGACTTGTATATTCGGGGTGATTGCATGTACCTTTCAGTCTTCTCTCCTAATACTCAGGATGTCTGAATGGCCGAGCGTTCCAAGTCACCAGACTCAAGATGAAAATTCTTCCCTAGTTGGGTGTTCTGGTCTCTGAAAGGAGGCGTGGGTTCAAATCCCACTTCTGACAAGTATTTTGTTCAATAAAGTCAGTCATCTCACTTCCTGGAAATAACTTCTGACTCCAGTTGCGCACCATTGTGAGACTGGGGGTACCTGAACGAGGCATGGCTCAATCCACTTCCGTTGTTCCGGTGGCATATTAGGAAGCAGCTGCCTAACCCACTTGGTAAATGTAAGTGTGTGTTGGTCTTATTCCTTTAAATATCATCCAACATGAATTAAACTCTAGCAGGTGGGAACAAGAAGGCATTTCTTTCTAGGACGGTCAGCTTTTATGTCACCCAGAAGAGCCAATGATCTTAGAGTTGAATAAAGTCAAACAGATGAGAAATAAACTTGTACTTGAATAACAAAATGACTTGTATATTCGGGGTGATTGCATGTACCTTTCAGTCTTCTCTCCTAATACTCAGGATGTCAGGATGGCCAAGCGGTCCAAGGCGCCAGACTCAAGATGAAAATTCTTCCCTAGTTGGGTGTTCTGGTCTCTGAAAGGAGGCGTGGGTTCAAATCCCACTTCTGACAAGTATTTTGTTCAATAAAGTCAGTCATCTCACTTCCTGGAAATAACTTCTGACTCCAGTTGTGCACCATTGTGAGACTGGGGTTACCTGAACGAGGCATGGCTCAATCCACTTCCGTTGTTCCGGTGACATATTAGGAAGCAGCTGCCTAACCCACTTGGTAAATGTAAGTGTGTGTTGGTCTTATTCCTTTAAATATCATCTAACATGAATTAAACTCTAGCAGGTGGGAACAAGAAGGCATTTCTTTCTAGGACGGTCAGCTTTTATGTCACCCAGAAGAGCCAATGATCTTAGAGTTGAATAAAGTCAAACAGATGAGAAATAAACTTGTACTTGAATAACAAAATGACTTGTATATTCGGGGTGATTGCATGTACCTTTCAGTCTTCTCTCCTAATACTCAGGATGTCAGGATGGCCGAGCAGTCCAAGGTGCCAGACTCAAGATGAAAATTCTTCCCTAGTTGGGTGTTCTGGTCTCTGAAAGGAGGCATGGGTTCAAATCCCACTTCTGACAAGTATTTTGTTCAATAAAGTCTGTCATCTCACTTCCTGGAAATAACTTCTGACTCCAGTTGTGCACCATTGTGAGACTGGGGGTACCTGAACGAGGCATGGCTCAATCCACTTCCGTTGTTCCGGTTGCATATTAGGAAGCAGCTGCCTAACCCACTTGGTAAATGTAAGTGTGTGTTGGTCTTATTCCTTTAAATATCATCCAACATGAATTAAACTCTAGCAGGTGGGAACAAGAAGGCATTTCTTTCTAGGACGGTCAGCTTTTATGTCACCCAGAAGAGCCAATGATCTTAGAGTTGAATAAAGTCAAACAGATGAGAAATAAACTTGTACTTGAATAACAAAATGACTTGTATATTCGGGGTGATTGCATGTACCTTTCAGTCTTCTCTCCTAATACTCAGGATGTCAGGATGGCCGAGCGGTCCAAGGCGCCAGACTCAAGATGAAAATTCTTCCCTAGTTGGGTGTTCTGGTCTCTGAAAGGAGGCGTGGGTTCAAATCCCACTTCTGACAAGTATTTTGTTCAATAAAGTCAGTCATCTCACTTCCTGGAAATAACTTCTGACTCCAGTTGTGCACCATTGTGAGACTGGGGTTACCTGAACGAGGCATGGCTCAATCCACTTCCGTTGTTCCGGTGGCATATTAGGAAGCAGCTGCCTAACCCACTTGGTAAATGTAAGTGTGTGCTGGTCTTATTCCTGTAAATATCAACCAACATGAATTAAACTCTAGCAGGTGGGAACAAGAAGGCATTTCTTTCTAGGACGGTCAGCTTTTATGTCACCCAGAAGAGCCAATGATCTTAGAGTTGAATAAAGTCAAACAGATGAGAAATAAACTTGTACTTGAATAACAAAATGACTTGTATATTCGGGGTGATTGCATGTACCTTTCAGTTTTCTCTCCTAATACTCAGGATGTCAGGATGGCCGAGGCGCCAGACTCAAGATGGAAATTCTTCCCTAGTTGGATGTTCTGGTCTCTGAAAGGAGGAGTGGGTTCAAATCCCACTTCTGACAAGTATTTTGTTCAATAAAGTCAGTCATCTCACTTCCTGGAAATAACTTCTGACTCCAGTTGCGCACCATTGTGAGACTGGGGTTACCTGAACGAGGCATGGCTCAATCCACTTCCGTTGTTCCGGTGGCATATTAGGAATCAGCTGCCTAACCCACTTGGTAAATGTAAGTGTGTGTTGGTCTTATTCCTTTAAATATCATCCAACATGAATTAAACTCTAGCAGGTGGGAACAAGAAGGCATTTCTTTCTAGGACGGTCAGCTTTTATGTCACCCAGAAGAGCCAATGATCTTAGAGTTGAATAAAGTCAAACAGATGAGAAATAAACTTGTACTTGAATAACAAAATGACTTGTATATTCGGGGTGATTGCATGTACCTTTCAGTCTTCTCTCCTAATACTCAGGATGTCAGGATGGCCGAGCGGTCCAAGGCGCCAGACTCAAGATGAAAATTCTTCCCTAGTTGGGTGTTCTGGTCTCTGAAAGGAGGCGTGGGTTCAAATCCCACTTCTGACAAGTATTTTGTTCAATAAAGTCAGTCATCTCACTTCCTGGAAATAACTTCTGACTCCAGTTGTGCACCATTGTGAGACTGGGGTTACCTGAACGAGGCATGGCTCAATCCACTTCCGTTGTTCCGGTGACATATTAGGAAGCAGCTGCCTAACCCACTTGGTAAATGTAAGTGTGTGTTGGTCTTATTCCTTTAAATATCATCTAACATGAATTAAACTCTAGCAGGTGGGAACAAGAAGGCATTTCTTTCTAGGACGGTCAGCTTTTATGTCACCCAGAAGAGCCAATGATCTTAGAGTTGAATAAAGTCAAACAGATGAGAAATAAACTTGTACTTGAATAACAAAATGACTTGTATATTCGGGGTGATTGCATGTACCTTTCAGTCTTCTCTCCTAATACTCAGGATGTCAGGATGGCCGAGCAGTCCAAGGTGCCAGACTCAAGATGAAAATTCTTCCCTAGTTGGGTGTTCTGGTCTCTGAAAGGAGGCATGGGTTCAAATCCCACTTCTGACAAGTATTTTGTTCAATAAAGTCTGTCATCTCACTTCCTGGAAATAACTTCTGACTCCAGTTGTGCACCATTGTGAGACTGGGGGTACCTGAACGAGGCATGGCTCAATCCACTTCCGTTGTTCCGGTTGCATATTAGGAAGCAGCTGCCTAACCCACTTGGTAAATGTAAGTGTGTGTTGGTCTTATTCCTTTAAATATCATCCAACATGAATTAAACTCTAGCAGGTGGGAACAAGAAGGCATTTCTTTCTAGGACGGTCAGCTTTTATGTCACCCAGAAGAGCCAATGATCTTAGAGTTGAATAAAGTCAAACAGATGAGAAATAAACTTGTACTTGAATAACAAAATGACTTGTATATTCGGGGTGATTGCATGTACCTTTCAGTCTTCTCTCCTAATACTCAGGATGTCAGGATGGCCGAGCGGTCCAAGGCGCCAGACTCAAGATGAAAATTCTTCCCTAGTTGGGTGTTCTGGTCTCTGAAAGGAGGCGTGGGTTCAAATCCCACTTCTGACAAGTATTTTGTTCAATAAAGTCAGTCATCTCACTTCCTGGAAATAACTTCTGACTCCAGTTGTGCACCATTGTGAGACTGGGGTTACCTGAACGAGGCATGGCTCAATCCACTTCCGTTGTTCCGGTGGCATATTAGGAAGCAGCTGCCTAACCCACTTGGTAAATGTAAGTGTGTGCTGGTCTTATTCCTGTAAATATCAACCAACATGAATTAAACTCTAGCAGGTGGGAACAAGAAGGCATTTCTTTCTAGGACGGTCAGCTTTTATGTCACCCAGAAGAGCCAATGATCTTAGAGTTGAATAAAGTCAAACAGATGAGAAATAAACTTGTACTTGAATAACAAAATGACTTGTATATTCGGGGTGATTGCATGTACCTTTCAGTTTTCTCTCCTAATACTCAGGATGTCAGGATGGCCGAGGCGCCAGACTCAAGATGGAAATTCTTCCCTAGTTGGATGTTCTGGTCTCTGAAAGGAGGAGTGGGTTCAAATCCCACTTCTGACAAGTATTTTGTTCAATAAAGTCAGTCATCTCACTTCCTGGAAATAACTTCTGACTCCAGTTGCGCACCATTGTGAGACTGGGGTTACCTGAACGAGGCATGGCTCAATCCACTTCCGTTGTTCCGGTGGCATATTAGGAATCAGCTGCCTAACCCACTTGGTAAATGTAAGTGTGTGTTGGTCTTATTCCTTTAAATATCATCCAACATGAATTAAACTCTAGCAGGTGGGAACAAGAAGGCATTTCTTTCTAGGACGGTCAGCTTTTATGTCACCCAGAAGAGCCAATGATCTTAGAGTTGAATAAAGTCAAACAGATGAGAAATAAACTTGTACTTGAATAACAAAATGACTTGTATATTCGGGGTGATTGCATGTACCTTTCAGTCTTCTCTCCTAATACTCAGGATGTCAGGATGGCCGAGCGGTCCAAGGCGCCAGACTCAAGATGAAAATTCTTCCCTAGTTGGATGTTCTGGTCTCTGAAAGGAGGCGCGGGTTCAAATCCCACTTCTGACAAGTATTTTGTTCAATAAAGTCAGACATCTCACTTCCTGGAAATAACTTCTGACTCCAGTTGCGCACCATTGTGAGACTGGGGTTACCTGAACGAGGCATGGCTCAATCCACTTCCGTTGTTCCGGTGGCATATTAGGAAGCAGCTGCCTAACCCACTTGGTAAATGTAAGTGTGTGTTGGTCTTATTCCTTTAAATATCATCCAACATGAATTAAACTCTAGCAGGTGGGAATAAGAAGGCATTTCTTTCTAGGACGGTCAGCTTTTATGTCACCCAGAAGAGCCAATGATCTTAGAGTTGAATAAAGTCAAACAGATGAGAAATAAACTTGTACTTGAATAACAAAATGACTTGTATATTCGGGGTGATTGCATGTACCTTTCAGTCTTCTCTCCTAATACTCAGGATGTCAGGATGGCCGAGCGGTCCAAGGCGCCAGACTCAAGATGAAAATTCTTCCCTAATTGGGTGTTCTGGTCTCTGAAAGGAGGCGTGGGTTCAAATCCCACTTCTGACAAGTATTTTGTTCAATAAAGTCAGTCATCTCACTTCCTGGAAATAACTTCTGACTCCAGTTGCGCACCATTGTGAGACTGGGGTTACCTGAACGAGGCATGGCTCAATCCACTTCCGTTGTTCCGGTGGCATATTAGGAAGCAGCTGCCTAACCCACTTGGTAAATGTAAGTGTGTGTTGGTCTTATTCCTTTAAATATCATCCAACATGAATTAAACTCTAGCAGGTGGGAACAAGAAGGCATTTCTTTCTAGGACGGTCAGCTTTTATGTCACCCAGAAGAGCCAATGATCTTAGAGTTGAATAAAGTCAAACAGATGAGAAATAAACTTGTACTTGAATAACAAAATGACTTGTATATTCGGGGTGATTGCATGTACCTTTCAGTCTTCTCTCCTAATACTCAGGATGTCAGGATGGCCGAGCGGTCCAAGGCGCCAGACTCAAGATGAAAATTCTTCCCTAGTTGGGTGTTCTGGTCTCTGAAAGGAGGCGTGGGTTCAAATCCCACTTCTGACAAGTATTTTGTTCAATAAAGTCAGTCATCTCACTTCCTGGAAATAACTTCTGACTCCAGTTGCGCACCATTGTGAGACTGGGGTTACCTGAACGAGGCATGGCTCAATCCACTTCCGTTGTTCCGGTGGCATATTAGGAAGCAGCTGCCTAACCCACTTGGTAAATGTAAGTGTGTGTTGGTCTTATTCCTTTAAATATCATCCAACATGAATTAAACTCTAGCAGGTGGGAACAAGAAGGCATTTCTTTCTAGGACGGTCAGCTTTTATGTCACCCAGAAGAGCCAATGATCTTAGAGTTGAATAAAGTCAAACAGATGAGAAATAAACTTGTACTTGAATAACAAAATGACTTGTATATTCGGGGTGATTGCATGTACCTTTCAGTCTTCTCTCCTAATACTCAGGATGTCAGGATGGCCGAGCGGTCCAAGGCGCCAGACTCAAGATGAAAATTCTTCCCTAGTTGGGTGTTCTGGTCTCTGAAAGGAGGCGTGGGTTCAAATCCCACTTCTGACAAGTATTTTGTTCAATAAAGTCAGTCATCTCACTTCCTGGAAATAACTTCTGACTCCAGTTGTGCACCATTGTGAGACTGGGGGTACCTGAACGAGGCATGGCTCAATCCACTTCCGTTGTTCCGGTTGCATATTAGGAAGCAGCTGCCTAACCCACTTGGTAAATGTAAGTGTGTGTTGGTCTTATTCCTTTAAATATCATCCAACATGAATTAAACTCTAGCAGGTGGGAACAAGAAGGCATTTCTTTCTAGGACGGTCAGCTTTTATGTCACCCAGAAGAGCCAATGATCTTAGAGTTGAATAAAGTCAAACAGATGAGAAATAAACTTGTACTTGAATAACAAAATGACTTGTATATTCGGGGTGATTGCATGTACCTTTCAGTCTTCTCTCCTAATACTCAGGATGTCAGGATGGCCGAGCGGTCCAAGGCGCCAGACTCAAGATGAAAATTCTTCCCTAGTTGGGTGTTCTGGTCTCTGAAAGGAGGCGTGGGTTCAAATCCCACTTCTGACAAGTATTTTGTTCAATAAAGTCAGTCATCTCACTTCCTGGAAATAACTTCTGACTCCAGTTGTGCACCATTGTGAGACTGGGGTTACCTGAACGAGGCATGGCTCAATCCACTTCCGTTGTTCCGGTGGCATATTAGGAAGCAGCTGCCTAACCCACTTGGTAAATGTAAGTGTGTGCTGGTCTTATTCCTGTAAATATCAACCAACATGAATTAAACTCTAGCAGGTGGGAACAAGAAGGCATTTCTTTCTAGGACGGTCAGCTTTTATGTCACCCAGAAGAGCCAATGATCTTAGAGTTGAATAAAGTCAAACAGATGAGAAATAAACTTGTACTTGAATAACAAAATGACTTGTATATTCGGGGTGATTGCATGTACCCTTCAGTCTTCTCTCCTAATACTCAGGATGTCAGGGTGGCCGAGCGGTCCAAGGCGCCAGACTCAAGATGAAAATTCTTCCCTAATTGGGTGTTCTGGTCTCTGAAAGGAGGCTTGGGTTCAAATCCCACTTCTGACAAGTATTTTGTTCAATAAAGTCAGTCATCTCACTTCCTGGAAATAACTTCTGACTCCAGTTGCGCACCATTGTGAGACTGGGGTTACCTGAACGAGGCATGGCTCAATCCACTTCCGTTGTTCCGTTGGCATATTAGGAAGCAGCTGCCTAACCCACTTGGTAAATGTAAGTGTGTGTTGGTCTTATTCCTTTAAATATCATCCAACATGAATTAAACTCTAGCAGGTGGGAACAAGAAGGCATTTCTTTCTAGGACGGTCAGCTTTTATGTCACCCAGAAGAGCCAATGATCTTAGAGTTGAATAAAGTCAAACAGATGAGAAATAAACTTGTACTTGAATAAAAAAATGACTTGTATATTCGGGGTGATTGCATGTACCTTTCAGTCTTCCCTCCTAATGCTCAGATGTCAGGATGGCCGAGCGGTCCAAGGCGCCAGACTCAAGATGAAAATTCTTCCCTAATTGGGTGTTCTGGTCTCTGAAAGGAGGCGTGGGTTCAAATCCCACTTCTGACAAGAATTTTGTTCAATAAAGTCAGTCATCTCACTTCCTGGAAATAACTTCTGACTCCAGTTGCGCACCATTGTGAGACTGGGGTTACCTGAACGAGGCATGGCTCAATCCACTTCCGTTGTTCCGGTGGCATATTAGGAAGCAGCTGCCTAACCCACTTGGTAAATGTAAGTGTGTGTTGGTCTTATTCCTTTAAATATCATCCAACATGAATTAAACTCTAGCAGGTGGGAACAAGAAGGCATTTCTTTCTAGGACGGTAAGCTTTTATGTCACCCAGAAGAGCCAATGATCTTAGAGTTGAATAAAGTCAAACAGATGAGAAATAAACTTGTACTTGAATAACAAAATGACTTGTATATTCGGGGTGATTGCATGTACCTTTCAGTCTTCTCTCCTAATACTCAGGATGTCAGGATGGCCGAGCGGTCCAAGGCGCCAGACTCAAGATGAAAATTCTTCCCTAATTGGGTGTTCTGGTCTCTGAAAGGAGGCGTGGGTTCAAATCCCACTTCTGACAAGTATTTTGTTCAATAAAGTCAGTCATCTCACTTCCTGGAAATAACTTCTGACTCCAGTTGCGCACCATTGTGAGACTGGGGTTACCTGAACGAGGCATGGCTCAATCCACTTCCGTTGTTCCGGTGGCATATTAGGAAGCAGCTGCCTAACCCACTTGGTAAATGTAAGTGTGTGTTGGTCTTATTCTTTAAATATCATCCAACATGAATTAAACTCTAGCAGGTGGGAACAAGAAGGCATTTCTTTCTAGGACGGTCAGCTTTTATGTCACCCAGAAGAGCCAATGATCTTAGAGTTGAATAAAGTCAAACAGATGAGAAATAAACTTGTACTTGAATAACAAAATGACTTGTATATTCGGGGTGATTGCATGTACGTTTCAGTCTTTTTTCCTAATACTCAGGATGTCAGGATGGCTGAGCGGTCCAAGGCGCCAGACTCAAGATGAAAATTCTTCCCTAATTGGGTGTTCTGGTCTCTGAAAGGAGGCGTGGGTTCAAATCCCACTTCTGACAAGCGTTTTGTTCAATAAAGTCAGTCATCTAATTTCCTGGAAATAACTTCTGACTCCAGTTTCGCACCATTGTGAGACTGGGGTTACCTGAACGAGGCATGGCTCAATCCACTTCCGTTGTTCCGGTGGCATATTAGGAAGCAGCTGCCTAACCCACTTGGTAAATGTAAGTGTGTGTTGGTCTTATTCCTTTAAATATCATCCAACATGAATTAAACTCTAGCAGGTGGGAACAAGAAGGCATTTCTTTCTAGGACGGTCAGCTTTTATGTCACCCAGAAGAGCCAATGATCTTAGAGTTGAATAAAGTCAAACAGATGAGAAATAAACTTGTACTTGAATAACAAAA
Organism: Rhinoderma darwinii; assembly: GCF_050947455.1. NCBI lineage: Eukaryota > Metazoa > Chordata > Amphibia > Anura > Rhinodermatidae > Rhinoderma > Rhinoderma darwinii. The sequence continues at coordinate 130,661,177 of NC_134690.1, read as the reverse complement.
TGACTTGTATATTCGGGGTGATTGCATGTACCTTTCAGTCTTCTCTCCTAATACTCAGGATGTCAGGATGGCTGAGCGGTCCAAGGCGCCAGACTCAAGATGAAAATTCTTCCCTAGTTGGATGTTCTGGTCTCTGAAAGGAGGCGTGGGTTCAAATCCGACTTCTGACAAGTATTTTGTTCAATAAAGTCAGTCATCTCACTTCCTGGAAATAACTTCTGACTCCAGTTGCGCACCATTGTGAGACTGGGGTTACCTGAACGAGGCATGGCTCAATCCACTTCCGTTGTTCCGGTGGCATATTAGGAAGCAGCTGCCTAACCCACTTGGTAAATGTAAGTGTGTGTTGGTCTTATTCTTTAAATATTATCCAACATGAATTAAACTCTAGCAGGTGGGAACAAGAAGGCATTTCTTTCTAGGACGGTCAGCTTTTATGTCACCCAGAAGAGCCAATGATCTTAGAGTTGAATAAAATCAAACAGATGAGAAATAAACTTGTACTTGAATAACAAAATGACTTGTATATTCGGGGTGATTGCATGTACCTTTTAGTCTTCTCTCCTAATACTCAGGATGTCAGGATGGCCGAGCGGTCTAAGGCGCCAGACTCAAGATGAAAATTCTTCCCTAATTGGGTGTTCTGGTCTCTGAAAGGATGCGTGGGTTCAAATCCCACTTCAGACCAGTATTTTGTTCAATAAAGTCAGTCATCTCACTTCCTGGAAATAACTTCTGACTCCAGTTGCGCACCATTGTGAGACTGGGGTTACCTGAACGAGGCATGGCTCAATCCACTTCCGTTGTTCCGGTGGCATATTAGGAAGCAGCTGCCTAACCCACTTGGTAAATGTAAGTGTGTGTTGGTCTTATTCCTTTAAATATCATCCAACATGAATTAAACTCTAGCAGGTGGGAACAAGAAGGCATTTCTTTCTAGGACGGTCAGCTTTTATGTCACCCAGAAGAGCCAATGATCTTAGAGTTGAATAAAGTCAAACAGATGAGAAATAAACTTGTACTTGAATAAAAAAATGACTTGTATATTCGGGGTGATTGCATGTACCTTTCAGTCTTCTCTCCTAACACTCAGGATGTCAGAATGGCAGAGCGGTCTAAGGCGCCAGACTCAAGCTGAAAATTCTTCCCTAGTTGGGTGTTCTGGTCTCTGAAAGGAGGCGTAGGTTCAAATCCCACTTCTGACCAGTATTTTGTTCAATAAAGTCAGTCATCTCACTTCCTGGAAATAACTTCTGACTCCAGTTGCGCACCATTGTGAGACTGGGGTTACCTGAACGAGGCATGGCTCAATCCACTTCCGTTGTTCCGGTGGCATATTAGGAAGCAGCTGCCTAACCCACTTGGTAAATGTAAGTGTGTGTTGGTCTTATTCCTTTAAATATCATCCAACATGAATTAAACTCTAGCAGGTGGGAACAAGAAGGCATTTCTTTCTAGGACGGTCAGCTTTTATGTCACCCAGAAGAGCCAATGATCTTAGAGTTGAATAAAGTCAAACAGATGAGAAATAAACTTGTACTTGAATAACAAAATGACTTGTATATTCGGGGTGATTGCATGTACCTTTCAGTCTTCTCTCCTAATACTCAGGATGTCAGGATGGCCGAGCGGTCCAAGGCGCCAGACTCAAGATGAAAATTCTTCCCTAATTGGGTGTTCTGGTCTCTGAAAGGGGGCGTGGGTTCAAATCCCACTTCTGACAAGTATTTTGTTCAATAAAGTCAGTCATCTCACTTCCTGGAAATAACTTCTGACTCCAGTTGCGCACCATTGTGAGACTGGGGTTACCTGAACGAGGCATGGCTCAATCCACTTCCATTGTTCCGGTGGCATATTAGGAAGCAGCTGCCTAACCCACTTGGTAAATGTAAGTGTGTGTTGGTCTTATTCTTTAAATATCATCCAACATGAATTAAACTCTAGCAGGTGGGAACAAGAAGGCATTTCTTTCTAGGACGGTCAGCTTTTATGTCACCCAGAAGAGCCAATGATCTTAGAGTTGAATAAAGTCAAACAGATGAGAAATAAACTTGTACTTGAATAAAAAAATGACTTGTATATTCGGGGTGATTGCATGTACCTTTCAGTCTTCTCTCCTAATACTCAGGATGTCAGGATGGCCGAGCGGTCCAAGGTGCCAGACTCAAGATGA
>NC_134690.1:130641504-130654004 GCF_050947455.1 Rhinoderma darwinii | reverse complement strand
GAGCCAATGATCTTAGAGTTGAATAAAGTCAAACAGATGAGAAATAAACTTGTACTTGAATAAAAAAATGACTTGTATATTCGGGGTGATTGCATGTACCTTTCAGTCTTCTCTCTTAATACTCAGGATGTCAGGATGGCCGAGCGGTCCAAGGTGCCAGACTCAAGATGAAAATTCTTCCCTAGTTGGATGTTCTGGTCTCTGAAAGGAGGTGTGGGTTCAAATCCGACTTCTGACAAGTATTTTGTTCAATAAAGTCAGTCATCTCACTTCCTGGAAATAACTTCTGACTCCAGTTGCGCACCATTGTGAGACTGGGGTTACCTGAACGAGGCATGGCTCAATCCACTTCCATTGTTCCGGTGGCATATTAGGAAGCAGCTGCCTAACCCACTTGGTAAATGTAAGTGTGTGTTGGTCTTATTCTTTAAATATCATCCAACATGAATTAAACTCTAGCAGGTGGGAACAAGAAGGCATTTCTTTCTAGGACGGTCAGCTTTTATGTCACCCAGAAGAGCCAATGATCTTAGAGTTGAATAAAGTCAAACAGATGAGAAATAAACTTGTACTTGAATAAAAAAATGACTTGTATATTCGGGGTGATTGCATGTACCTTTCAGTCTTCTCTCTTAATACTCAGGATGTCAGGATGGCCGAGCGGTCCAAGGTGCCAGACTCAAGATGAAAATTCTTCACTAATTGGGTGTTCTGGTCTCTGAATGGACGTGTGGCTTCAAATCCCACTTCTGACAAGTATTTTGTTCAATAAAGTCAGTCATCTCACTTCCTGGAAATAACTTCTGACTCCAGTTACGCACCATTGTGAGACTGGGGGTACCTGAACTAGGCATGGCTCAATCCACTTCCGTTGTCCCGGTGGCATATTAGGAAGCAGCTGCCTAACCCACTTGGTAAATGTAAGTGTGTGTTGGTCTTATTCCTGTAAATATCATCCAACATGAATAAAACTCTAGCAGGTGGGAACAAGAAGGCATTTCTTTCTAGGACGGTCAGCTTTTATGTCACCCAGAAGAGCCAATGATCTTAGAGTTGAATAAAGTCAAACAGATGAGAAATAAACTTGTACTTGAATAACAAAAGGACTTGTATATTCGGGGTGATTGCATGTACCTTTCAGTCTTCTCTCCTAATACTCAGGTTGGCCGAGCGGTCCAAGGCGCCAGACTCAAGGGTAAAATTCTTCCCTAGTTGGGTGTTCTGGTCTCTGAAAGGAGGAGTGGGTTCAAATTTCACTTCTGACAAGTATTTTGTTCAATAAAGTCAGTCATCTCACTTCCTGGAAATAACTTCTGACTCCAGTTGTGCACCATTGTGAGACTGGGGTTACCTGAACGAGGCATGGCTCAATCCACTTCTGTTGTTCCGGTGGCATATTAGGAAGCAGCTGCCTAACCCACTTGGTAAATGTAAGTGTGTGCTGGTCTTATTCCTGTAAATATCATCCAACATGAATTAAACTCTAGCAGGTGGGAACAAGAAGGCATTTCTTTCTAGGACGGTCAGCTTTTATGTCACCCAGAAGAGCCAATGATCTTAGAGTTGAATAAAGTCAAACAGATGAGAAATAAACTTGTACTTGAATAACAAAATGACTTGTATATTCGGGGTGATTGCATGTACCTTTCAGTCTTCTCTCCTAATACTCAGGATGTCAGGATGGCCGAGCGGTCCAAGGCGCCAGACTCAAGATGAAAATTCTTCCCTAGTTGGGTGTTCTGGTCTCTGAAAGGAGGCGTGGGTACAAATCCCACTTCTGACAAGTATTTTGTTCAATAAAGTCAGTCATTTCACTTCCTGGAAATAACTTCTGACTCCAGTTGCGCACCATTGTGAAACTGGGGGTACCTGAACGAGGCAAGGCTCAATCCACTTCCGTTGTCCCGGTGGCATATTAGGAAGCAGCTGCCTAACCCACTTGGTAAATGTAAGTGTGTGTTGGTCTTATTCCTGTAAATATCATCCAACATGAATAAAACTCTAGCAGGTGGGAACAAGAAGGCATTTCTTTCTAGGACGGTCAGCTTTTATGTCACCCAGAAGAGCCAATGATCTTAGAGTTGAATAAAGTCAAACAGATGAGAAATAAACTTGAACTTGAATAACAAAATGACTTGTATATTCGGGGTGATTGCATGTACCTTTCAGTCTTCTCTCCTAATACTCAGGATGTCAGGATGGCCGAGCGGTCCAAGGCGCCAGACTCAAGATGAAAATTCTTCCCTAGTTGGGTGTTCTGGTCTCTGAAAGGAGGTGTGGGTTCAAATCCGACTTCTGACAAGTATTTTGTTCAATAAAGTCAGTCATCTCACTTCCTGGAAATAACTTCTGACTCCAGTTGCGCACCATTGTGAGACTGGGGTTACCTGAACGAGGCATGGCTCAATCCACTTCCGTTGTTCCGGTGGCATATTAGGAAGCAGCTGCCTAACCCACTTGGTAAATGTAAGTGTGTGCTGGTCTTATTCCTGTAAATATCATCCAACATGAATTCAACTCTAGCAGGTGGGAACAAGAAGGCATTTCTTTCTAGGACGGTCAGCTTTTATGTCACCCAGAAGAGCCAATGATCTTAGAGTTGAATAAAGTCAAACAGATAAGAAATAAACTTGTACTTGAATAGCAAAATGACTTGTATATTCGGGGTGATTGCATGTACCTTTCAGTCTTCTCTCCTAATACTCAGGATGTCAGGATGGCCGAGCGGTCCAAGGCGCCAGACTCAAGATGAAAATTCTTCCCTAGTTGGGTGTTCTGGTCTCTGAAAGGAGGTGTGGGTTCAAATCCCACTTCTGACAAGTATTTTGTTCAATAAAGTCAGTCATCTCACTTCCTGGAAATAACTTCTGACTCCAGTTGCGCACCATTGTGAGACTGGGGGTTACCTGAACGAGGCATGGCTCAATCCACTTCCGTTGTTCCGGTGGCATATTAGGAAGCAGCTGCCTAACCCACTTGGTAAATGTAAGTGTGTGCTGGTCTTATTCCTGTAAATATCATCCAACATGAATTCAACTCTAGCAGGTGGGAACAAGAAGGCATTTCTGTCTAGGACGGTCAGCTTTTATGTCACCCAGAAGAGCCAATGATCTTAGAGTTGAATAAAGTCAAACAGATGAGAAATAAACTTGTACTTGAATAGCAAAATGACTTGTATATTCGGGGTGATTGCATGTACCTTTCAGTCTTCTCTTCTAATACTCAGGATGTCAGGATGGCCGAGCGGTCCAAGGCGCCAGACTCAAGATGAAAATTCTTCCCTAGTTGGGTGTTCTGGTTTCTGAAAGGAGGTGTGGGTTCAAATCCCACTTCTGACAAGTATTTTGTTCAATAAAGTCAGTCATCTCACTTCCTGGAAATAACTTCTGACTCCAGTTGCGCACCATTGTGAGACTGGGGTTACCTGAACGAGGCATGGCTCAATCCACTTCCGTTGTTCCGGTGGCATATTAGGAAGCAGTTGCCTAACCCACTTGGTAAATGTAAGTGTGTGCTGGTCTTATTCCTGTAAATATCATCCAACATGAATTCAACTCTAGCAGGTGGGAACAAGAAGGCATTTCTTTCTAGGACGGTCAGCTTTTATGTCACCCAGAAGAGCCAATGATCTTAGAGTTGAATAAAGTCAAACAGATGAGAAATAAACTTGTACTTGAATAGCAAAATGACTTGTATATTCGGGGTGATTGCATGTACCTTTCAGTCTTCTCTCCTAATACTCAGGATGTCAGGATGGCCGAGCGGTCCAAGGTGCCAGACTCAAGATGAAAATTCTTCCCTAGTTGGGTGTTCTGGTCTCTGAAAGGAGGTGTGGGTTCAAATCCCACTTCTGACAAGTATTTTGTTCAATAAAGTCAGTCATCTCACTTCCTGGAAATAACTTCTGACTCCAGTTGCGCACCATTGTGAGACTGGGGTTACCTAAACGAGTCATGGCTCAATCCACTTCCGTTGTCCCGGTGGCATATTAGGAAGCAGCTGCCTAACCCACTTGGTAAATGTAAGTGTGTGTTGGTCTTATTCCTGTAAATATCATCCAACATGAATTAAACTCCAGCAGGTGGGAACAAGAAGGCATTTCTTTCTAGGACGGTCAGCTTTTATGTCACCCAGAAGAGCCAATGATCTTAGAGTTGAATAAAGTCAAACAGATGAGAAATAAACTTGTACTTGAATAACAAAATGACTTGTATATTCGGGGTGATTGCATGTACCTTTCAGTCTTCTCTCCTAATACTCAGGATGTCAGGATGGCCGAGCGGTCCAAGGCGCCAGACTCAAGATGAAAATTCTTCCCTTGTTGGGTGTTCTGCTCTCTGAAAGGAGGCGTGAGTTCAAATCCCACTTCTGACAAGTATTTTGTTCAATAAAGTCAGTCATCTCACTTCCTGGAAATAACTTCTGACTCCAGTTGCGCACCATTGTGAGACTGGGGTTACCTGAACGAGGCATGGCTCAATCCAGTTCCGTTGTTCCGGTGGCATATTAGGAAGCAGCTGCCTAACCCACTTGGTAAATGTAAGTGTGTGCTGGTCTTATTCCTGTAAATATCATCCAACATGAATTAAACTCTAGCAGGTGGGAACAAGAAGGCATTTCTTTCTAGGACGGTCAGCTTTTATGTCACCCAGAAGAGCCAATGATCTTAGAGTTGAATAAAGTCAAACAGATGAGAAATAAACTTGTACTTGAATAACAAAATGACTTGTATATTCGGGGTGATTGCATGTACCTTTCAGTCTTCTCTCCTAATACTCAGGATGTCAGGATGGCCGAGCGGTCCAAGGCGCCAGACTCAAGATGAAAATTCTTCCCTAGTTGGGTGTTCTGGTCTCTGAACGGAGGAGTGGGTTCAAATTTCACTTCTGACAAGTATTTTGTTCAATAAAGTCAGTCATCTCACTTCCTGGAAATAACTTCTGACTCCAGTTGCGCACCATTGTGAGACTGGGGGTTACCTGAACGAGGCATGGCTCAATCCACTTCCGTTGTTCCGGTGGCATATTAGGAAGCAGCTGCCTAACCCACTTGGTAAATGTAAGTGTGTGCTGGTCTTATTCCTGTAAATATCATCCAACATGAATTAAACTCTAGCAGGTGGGAACAAGAAGGCATTTCTTTCTAGGACGGTCAGCTTTTATGTCACCCAGAAGAGCCAATGATCTTAGAGTTGAATAAAGTCAAACAGATGAGAAATAAACTTGTACTTGAATAACAAAATGACTTGTATATTCGGGGTGATTGCATGTACCTTTCAGTCTTCTCTCCTAATACTCAGGATGTCAGGATGGCCGAGCGGTCCAAGGCGCCAGACTCAAGATGAAAATTCTTCCCTAGTTGGGTGTTCTGGTCTCTGAAAGGAGGCGTGGGTACAAATCCCACTTCTGACAAGTATTTTGTTCAATAAAGGCAGTCATTTCACTTCCTGGAAATAACTTCTGACTCCAGTTGCGCACCATTGTGAGACTGGGGTTACCTGAACGAGGCATGGCTCAATCCACTTCCGTTGTTCCGGTGGCAAATTAGGAAGCAGCTGCCTAACCCACTTGGTAAATGTAAGTGTGTGCTGGTCTTATTCCTGTAAATATCATCCAACATGAATTAAACTCTAGCAGGTGGGAACAAGAAGGCATTTCTTTCTAGGACGGTCAGCTTTTATGTCACCCAGAAGAGCCAATGATCTTAGAGTTGAATAAAGTCAAACAGATGAGAAATAAACTTGTACTTGAATAACAAAATGACTTGTATATTCGGGGTGATTGCATGTACCTTTCAGTCTTCTCTCCTAATACTCAGGATGTCAGGATGGCCGAGCGGTCCAAGGCGCCAGACTCAAGATGGAAATTCTTCCCTAGTTGGGTGTTCTGGTCTCTGAAAGGAGGAGTGGGTTCAAATTTCACTTCTGACAAGTATTTTGTTCAATAAAGTCAGTCATCTCACTTCCTGGAAATAACTTCTGACTCCAGTTGCGCACCATTGTGAGACTGGGGGTTACCTGAACGAGGCATGGCTCAATCCACTTCCGTTGTTCCGGTGGCATATTAGGAAGCAGCTGCCTAACCCACTTGGTAAATGTAAGTGTGTGCTGGTCTTATTCCTGTAAATATCATCCAACATGAATTGAACTCTAGCAGGTGGGAACAAGAAGGCATTTCTTTCTAGGACGGTCAGCTTTTATGTCACCCAGAAGAGCCAATGATCTTAGAGTTGAATAAAGTCAAACAGATGAGAAATAAACTTGTACTTGAATAGCAAAATGACTTGTATATTCGGGGTGATTGCATGTACCTTTCAGTCTTCTCTCCTAATACTCAGGATGTCAGGATGGCCGAGCGGTCCAAGGCGCCAGACTCAAGATGAAAATTCTTCCCTAGTTGGGTGTTCTGGTCTCTGAAAGGAGGTGTGGGTTCAAATCCCACTTCTGACAAGTATTTTGTTCAATAAAGTCAGTCATCTCACTTCCTGGAAATAACTTCTGACTCCAGTTGCGCACCATTGTGAGACTGGGGGTTACCTGAACGAGGCATGGCTCAATCCACTTCCGTTGTTCCGGTGGCATATTAGGAAGCAGCTGCCTAACCCACTTGGTAAATGTAAGTGTGTGCTGGTCTTATTCCTGTAAATATCATCCAACATGAATTCAACTCTAGCAGGTGGGAACAAGAAGGCATTTCTGTCTAGGACGGTCAGCTTTTATGTCACCCAGAAGAGCCAATGATCTTAGAGTTGAATAAAGTCAAACAGATGAGAAATAAACTTGTACTTGAATAGCAAAATGACTTGTATATTCGGGGTGATTGCATGTACCTTTCAGTCTTCTCTCCTAATACTCAGGATGTCAGGCTGGCCGAGCGGTCCAAGGCGCCAGACTCAAGATGAAAATTCTTCCCTAGTTGGGTGTTCTGGTCTCTGAAAGGAGGTGTGGGTTCAAATCCCACTTCTGACAAGTATTTTGTTCAATAAAGTCAGTCATCTCACTTCCTGGAAATAACTTCTGACTCCAGTTGCGCACCATTGTGAGACTGGGGTTACCTGAACGAGGCATGGCTCAATCCACTTCCGTTGTTCCGGTGGCATATTAGGAAGCAGCTGCCTAACCCACTTGGTAAATGTAAGTGTGTGCTGGTCTTATTCCTGTAAATATCATCCAACATGAATTCAACTCTAGCAGGTGGGAACAAGAAGGCATTTCTTTCTAGGACGGTCAGCTTTTATGTCACCCAGAAGAGCCAATGATCTTAGAGTTGAATAAAGTCAAACAGATGAGAAATAAACTTGTACTTGAATAGCAAAATGACTTGTATATTCGGGGTGATTGCATGTACCTTTCAGTCTTCTCTCCTAATACTCAGGATGTCAGGATGGCCGAGCGGTCCAAGGCGCCAGACTCAAGATGAAAATTCTTCCCTAGTTGGGTGTTCTGGTCTCTGAAAGGAGGTGTGGGTTCAAATCCCACTTCTGGCAAGTATTTTGTTCAATAAAGTCAGTCATCTCACTTCCTGGAAATAACTTCTGACTCCAGTTGCGCACCATTGTGAGACTGGGGTTACCTAAACGAGTCATGGCTCAATCCACTTCCGTTGTCCCGGTGGCATATTAGGAAGCAGCTGCCTAACCCACTTGGTAAATGTAAGTGTGTGTTGGTCTTATTCCTGTAAATATCATCCAACATGAATAAAACTCTAGCAGGTGGCAACAAGAAGGCATTTCTTTCTAGGACGGTCAGCTTTTATGTCACCCAGAGGAGCCAATGATCTTAGAGTTGAATAAAGTCAAACAGATGAGAAATAAACTTGTACTTGAATAACAAAATGACTTGTATATTCGGGGTGATTGCATGTACCTTTCAGTCTTCTCTCTTAATACTCAGGATGTCAGGATGGCCGAGCGGTCCAAGGTGCCAGACTCAAGATGAAAATTCTTCCCTTGTTCGGTGTTCTGGTCTCTGAAAGGAGGCGTGGGTTCAAATCCCACTTCTGACAAGTATTTTGTTCAATAAAGTCAGTCATCTCACTTCCTGGAAATAACTTCTGACTCCAGTTGCGCACCATTGTGAGACTGGGGTTACCTGAACGAGGCATGGCTCAATCCACTTCCGTTGTTCCGGTGGCATATTAGGAAGCAGCTGCCTAACCCACTTGGTAAATGTAAGTGTGTGCTGGTCTTATTCCTGTAAATATCATCCAACATGAATTAAACTCTAGCAGGTGGGAACAAGAAGGCATTTCTTTCTAGGACGGTCAGCTTTTATGTCACCCAGAAGAGCCAATGATCTTAGAGTTGAATAAAGTCAAACAGATGAGAAATAAACTTGTACTTGAATAACAAAATGACTTGTATATTCGGGGTGATTGCATCTACCTTTCAGTCTTCTCTCCTAATACTCAGGATGTCAGGATGGCCGAGCGGTCCAAGGCGCCAGACTCAAGATGAAAATTCTTCCCTAGTTGGGTGTTCTGGTCTCTGAATGGAGGAGTGGGTTCAAATTTCACTTCTGACAAGTATTTTGTTCAATAAAGTCAGTCATCTCACTTCCTGGAAATAACTTCTGACTCCAGTTGCGCACCATTGTGAGACTGGGGGTTACCTGAACGAGGCATGGCTCAATCCACTTCCGTTGTTCCGGTGGCATATTAGGAAGCAGCTGCCTAACCCACTTGGTAAATGTAAGTGTGTGCTGGTCTTATTCCTGTAAATATCATCCAACATGAATTAAACTCTAGCAGGTGGGAACAAGAAGGCATTTCTTTCTAGGACGGTCAGCTTTTATGTCACCCAGAAGAGCCAATGATCTTAGAGTTGAATAAAGTCAAACAGATGAGAAATAAACTTGTACTTGAATAACAAAATGACTTGTATATTCGGGGTGATTGCATGTACCTTTCAGTCTTCTCTCCTAATACTCAGGATGTCAGGATGGCCGAGCGGTCCAAGGCGCCAGACTCAAGATGAAAATTATTCCCTAGTTGGGTGTTCTGGTCTCTGAAAGGAGGCGTGGGTACAAATCCCACTTCTGACAAGTATTTTGTTCAATAAAGTCAGTCATTTCACTTCCTGGAAATAACTTCTGACTCCAGTTGCGCACCATTGTGAGACTGGGGTTACCTGAACGAGGCATGGCTCAATCCACTTCCGTTGTTCCGGTGGCATATTAGGAAGCAGCTGCCTAACCCACTTGGTAAATGTAAGTGTGTGCTGGTCTTATTCCTGTAAATATCATCCAACATGAATTAAACTCTAGCAGGTGGGAACAAGAAGGCATTTCTTTCTAGGACGGTCAGCTTTTATGTCACCCAGAAGAGCCAATGATCTTAGAGTTGAATAAAGTCAAACAGATGAGAAATAAACTTGTACTTGAATAACAAAATGACTTGTATATTCGGGGTGATTGCATGTACCTTTCAGTCTTCTCTCCTAATACTCAGGATGTCAGGATGGCCGAGCGGTCCAAGGCGCCAGACTCAAGATGGAAATTCTTCCCTAGTTGGGTGTTCTGGTCTCTGAAAGGAGGAGTGGGTTCAAATTTCACTTCTGACAAGTATTTTGTTCAATAAAGTCAGTCATCTCACTTCCTGGAAATAACTTCTGACTCCAGTTGCGCACCATTGTGAGACTGGGGGTTACCTGAACGAGGCATGGCTCAATCCACTTCCGTTGTTCCGGTGGCATATTAGGAAGCAGCTGCCTAACCCACTTGGTAAATGTAAGTGTGTGCTGGTCTTATTCCTGTAAATATCATCCAACATGAATTAAACTCTAGCAGGTGGGAACAAGAAGGCATTTCTTTCTAGGACGGTCAGCTTTTATGTCACCCAGAAGAGCCAATGATCTTAGAGTTGAATAAAGTCAAACAGATGAGAAATAAACTTGTACTTGAATAGCAAAATGACTTGTATATTCGGGGTGATTGCATGTACCTTTCAGTCTTCTCTTCTAATACTCAGGATGTCAGGATGGCCGAGCGGTCCAAGGCGCCAGACTCAAGATGAAAATTCTTCCCTAGTTGGGTGTTCTGGTCTCTGAAAGGAGGCGTGGGTACAAATCCCACTTCTGACAAGTATTTTGTTCAATAAAGTCAGTCATCTCACTTCCTGGAAATAACTTCTGACTCCAGTTGCGCACCATTGTGAGACTGGGGTTACCTGAACGAGGCATGGCTCAATCCACTTCCGTTGTTCCGGTGGCATATTAGGAAGCAGCTGCCTAACCCACTTGGTAAATGTAAGTGTGTGCTGGTCTTATTCCTGTAAATATCATCCAACATGAATTAAACTCTAGCAGGTGGGAACAAGAAGGCATTTCTTTCTAGGACGGTCAGCTTTTATGTCACCCAGAAGAGCCAATGATCTTAGAGTTGAATAAAGTCAAACAGATGAGAAATAAACTTGTACTTGAATAACAAAATGACTTGTATATTCGGGGTGATTGCATGTACCTTTCAGTCTTCTCTCCTAATACTCAGGATGTCAGGATGGCCGAGCGGTCCAAGGCGCCAGACTCAAGATGGAAATTCTTCCCTAGTTGGGTGTTCTGGTCTCTGAAAGGAGGAGTGGGTTCAAATTTCACTTCTGACAAGTATTTTGTTCAATAAAGTCAGTCATCTCACTTCCTGGAAATAACTTCTGACTCCAGTTGCGCACCATTGTGAGACTGGGGGTTACCTGAACGAGGCATGGCTCAATCCACTTCCGTTGTTCCGGTGGCATATTAGGAAGCAGCTGCCTAACCCACTTGGTAAATGTAAGTGTGTGCTGGTCTTATTCCTGTAAATATCATCCAACATGAATTAAACTCTAGCAGGTGGGAACAAGAAGGCATTTCTTTCTAGGACGGTCAGCTTTTATGTCACCCAGAAGAGCCAATGATCTTAGAGTTGAATAAAGTCAAACAGATGAGAAATAAACTTGTACTTGAATAGCAAAATGACTTGTATATTCGGGGTGATTGCATGTACCTTTCAGTCTTCTCTCCTAATACTCAGGATGTCAGGATGGCCGAGCGGTCCAAGGCGCCAGACTCAAGATGAAAATTCTTCCCTAGTTGGGTGTTCTGGTCTCTGAAAGGAGGTGTGGGTTCAAATCCGACTTCTGACAAGTATTTTGTTCAATAAAGTCAGTCATCTCACTTCCTGGAAATAACTTCTGACTCCAGTTGCGCACCATTGTGAGACTGGGGTTACCTGAACGAGGCATGGCTCAATCCACTTCCGTTGTTCCGGTGGCATATTAGGAAGCAGCTGCCTAACCCACTTGGTAAATGTAAGTGTGTGCTGGTCTTATTCCTGTAAATATCATCCAACATGAATTCAACTCTAGCAGGTGGGAACAAGAAGGCATTTCTTTCTAGGACGGTCAGCTTTTATGTCACCCAGAAGAGCCAATGATCTTAGAGTTGAATAAAGTCAAACAGATGAGAAATAAACTTGTACTTGAATAGCAAAATGACTTGTATATTCGGGGTGATTGCATGTACCTTTCAGTCTTCTCTCCTAATACTCAGGATGTCAGGATGGCCGAGCGGTCCAAGGCGCCAGACTCAAGATGAAAATTCTTCCCTAGTTGGGTGTTCTGGTCTCTGAAAGGAGGTGTGGGTTCAAATCCCACTTCTGACAAGTATTTTGTTCAATAAAGTCAGTCATCTCACTTCCTGGAAATAACTTCTGACTCCAGTTGCGCACCATTGTGAGACTGGGGGTTACCTGAACGAGGCATGGCTCAATCCACTTCCGTTGTTCCGGTGGCATATTAGGAAGCAGCTGCCTAACCCACTTGGTAAATGTAAGTGTGTGCTGGTCTTATTCCTGTAAATATCATCCAACATGAATTCAACTCTAGCAGGTGGGAACAAGAAGGCATTTCTGTCTAGGACGGTCAGCTTTTATGTCACCCAGAAGAGCCAATGATCTTAGAGTTGAATAAAGTCAAACAGATGAGAAATAAACTTGTACTTGAATAGCAAAATGACTTGTATATTCGGGGTGATTGCATGTACCTTTCAGTCTTCTCTCCTAATACTCAGGATGTCAGGATGGCCGAGCGGTCCAAGGCACCAGACTCAAGATGAAAATTCTTCCCTAGTTGGGTGTTCTGGTCTCTGAAAGGAGGTGTGGGTTCAAATCCCACTTCTGACAAGTATTTTGTTCAATAAAGTCAGTCATCTCACTTCCTGGAAATAACTTCTGACTCCAGTTGCGCACCATTGTGAGACTGGGGTTACCTGAACGAGGCATGGCTCAATCCACTTCCGTTGTTCCGGTGGCATATTAGGAAGCAGCTGCCTAACCCACTTGGTAAATGTAAGTGTGTGCTGGTCTTATTCCTGTAAATATCATCCAACATGAATTCAACTCTAGCAGGTGGGAACAAGAAGGTATTTCTTTCTAGGACGGTCAGCTTTTATGTCACCCAGAAGAGCCAATGATCTTAGAGTTGAATAAAGTCAAACAGATGAGAAATAAACTTGTACTTGAATAGCAAAAT
>NC_134690.1:130549004-130631504 GCF_050947455.1 Rhinoderma darwinii | reverse complement strand
TTCTGTCAAGTATTTTGTTCAATAAAGTCAGTCATCTCACTTCCTGGAAATAACTTCTGACTCCAGTTGCGCACCATTGTGAGACTGGGGTTACCTGAACGAGGCATGGCTCAATCCACTTCCGTTGTTCCGGTGGCATATTAGGAAGCAGCTGCCTAACCCACTTGGTAAATGTAAGTGTGTGCTGGTCTTATTCCTGTAAATATCATCCAACATGAATTAAACTCTAGCAGGTGGGAACAAGAAGGCATTTCTTTCTAGGACGGTCAGCTTTTATGTCACCCAGAAGAGCCAATGATCTTAGAGTTGAATAAAGTCAAACAGATGAGAAATAAACTTGTACTTGAATAACAAAATGACTTGTATATTCGGGGTGATTGCATGTACCTTTCAGTCTTCTCTCCTAATACTCAGGATGTCAGGATGGCTGAGCGGTCCAAGGCGCCAGACTCAAGATGAAAATTCTTCCCTAGTTGGGTGTTCTGGTCTCTGAAAGGAGGTGTGGGTTCAAATCCCACTTCTGACAAGTATTTTGTTCAATAAAGTCAGTCATCTCACTTCCTGGAAATAACTTCTGACTCCAGTTGCGCACCATTGTGAGACTGGGGTTACCTGAACGAGTCATGGCTCAATCCACTTCCGTTGTTCCGGTGGCATATTAGGAAGCAGCTGCCTAACCCACTTGGTAAATGTCAGTGTGTGCTGGTCTTATTCCTGTAAATATCATCCAACAGGAATTAAACTCTAGCAGGTGGGAACAAGAAGGCATTTCTTTCTAGGACGGTCAGCTTTTATGTCACCCAGAAGAGCCAATGATCTTAGAGTTGAATAAAGTCAAACAGATGAGAAATAAACTTGTACTTGAATAACAAAATGACTTGTATATTCGGGGTGATTGCATGTACCTTTCAGTCTTCTCTCTTAATACTCTGGATGTCAGGATGGCCGAGCGGTCCAAGGCGCCAGACTCAAGATGAAAATTCTTCCCTAGTTGGGTGTTCTGGTCTCTGAAAGGAGGTGTGGGTTCAAAACCCACTTCTGACAATTATTTTGTTCAATAAAGTCAGTCATCTCACTTCCTGGAAATAACTTCTGACTCCAGTTGCGCACCATTGTGAGACTGGGGTTACCTGAACGAGTCATGGCTCAATCCACTTCCGTTGTTCCGGTGGCATATTAGGAAGCAGCTGCCTAACCCACTTGGAAAATGTAAGTGTGTGCTGGTCTTATTCCTGTAAATATCATCCAACAGGAATTAAACTCTAGCAGGTGGGAACAAGAAGGCATTTCTTTCTAGGACGGTCAGCTTTTATGTCACCCAGAAGAGCCAATGATCTTAGAGTTGAATAAAGTCAAACAGATGAGAAATAAACTTGTACTTGAATAACAAAATGACTTGTATATTCGTGGTGATTGCATGTACCTTTCAGTCTGCTCTCCTAATACTCAGGATGTCAGGATGGCCGAGCGGTCCAAGGCGCCAGACTCAAGATGAAAATTCTTCCCTAGTTGGGTGTTCTGGTCTCTGAAAGGAAGCGTGGGTTCAAATCCCACTTCTGACAAGTATTTTGTTCAATAAAGTCAGTCATCTCACTTCCTGGAAATAACTTCTGACTCCAGTTGCGCACCATTGTGAGACTGGGGTTACCTGAACGAGGCATGGCTCAATCCACTTCCGTTGTTCCGGTGGCATATTAGGAAGCAGCTGCCTAACCCACTTGGTAAATGTAAGTGTGTGCTGGTCTTATTCCTGTAAATATAATCCAACATGAATTAAACTCTAGCAGGTGGGAACAAGAAGGCATTTCTTTCTAGGACGGTCAGCTTTTATGTCACCCAGAAGAGCCAATGATCTTAGAGTTGAATAAAGTCAAACAGATGAGAAATAAACTTGTACTTGAATAACAAAATGACTTGTATATTCGGGGTGATTGCATGTACCTTTCAGTCTTCTCTCTTAATACTCTGGATGTCAGGATGGCCGAGCGGTCCAAGGCGCCAGACTCAAGATGAAAATTCTTCCCTAGTTGGGTGTTCTGGTCTCTGAAAGGAGGTGTGGGTTCAAAACCCACTTCTGACAATTATTTTGTTCAATAAAGTCAGTCATCTCACTTCCTGGAAATAACTTCTGACTCCAGTTGCGCACCATTGTGAGACTGGGGTTACCTGAACGAGGCATGGCTCAATCCACTTCCGTTGTTCCGGTGGCATATTAGGAAGCAGCTGCCTAACCCACTTGGTAAATGTAAGTGTGTGTTGGTCTTATTCTTTAAATATTATCCAACATGAATTAAACTCTAGCAGGTGGGAACAAGAAGGCATTTCTTTCTAGGACGGTCAGCTTTTATGTCACCCAGAAGAGCCAATGATCTTAGAGTTGAATAAAATCAAACAGATGAGAAATAAACTTGTACTTGAATAACAAAATGACTTGTATATTCGTGATGATTGCATGTACCTTTCAGTCTGCTCTCCTAATACTCAGGATGTCAGGATGGCCGAGCGGTCCAAGTCGCCAGACTCAAGATGAAAATTCTTCCCTAGTTGGGTGTTCTGGTCTCTGAAAGGAGGCGTGGGTTCAAATCCCACTTCTGACAAGTATTTTGTTCAATAAAGTCAGTCATCTCACTTCCTGGAAATAACTTCTGACTCCAGTTGCGCACCATTGTGAGACTGGGGTTACCTGAACGAGGCATGGCTCAATCCACTTCCGTTGTTCCAGTGGCATATTAGGAAGCAGCTGCCTAACCCACTTGGTAAATGTAAGTGTGTGCTGGTCTTATTCCTGTAAATATCATCCAACATGAATTAAACTCTAGCAGGTGGGAACAAGAAGGCATTTCTTTCTAGGACGGTCAGCTTTTATGTCACCCAGAAGAGCCAATGATCTTAGAGTTGAATAAAGTCAAACAGATGAGAAATAAACTTGTACTTGAATAACAAAATGACTTGTATATTCGGGGTGATTGCATGTACCTTTCAGTCTTCTCTCCTAATACTCAGGATGTCAGGATGGCCGAGCGGTCCAAGGCGCCAGACTCAAGATGAAAATTCTTCCCTAGTTGGGTGTTCTGGTCTCTGAAAGGAGGTGTGGGTTCAAATCCCACTTCTGACAAGTATTTTGTTCAATAAAGTCAGTCATCTCACTTCCTGGAAATAACTTCTGACTCCAGTTGCGCACCATTGTGAGACTGGGGTTACCTGAACGAGTCATGGCTCAATCCACTTCCGTTGTTCCGGTGGCATATTAGGAAGCAGCTGCCTAACCCACTTGGTAAATGTAAGTGTGTGCTGGTCTTATTCCTGTAAATATCATCCAACAGGAATTAAACTCTAGCAGGTGGGAACAAGAAGGCATTTCTTTCTAGGACGGTCAGCTTTTATGTCACCCAGAAGAGCCAATGATCTTAGAGTTGAATAAAGTCAAACAGATGAGAAATAAACTTGTACTTGAATAACAAAATGACTTGTATATTCGGGGTGATTGCATGTACCTTTCAGTCTTCTCTCTTAATACTCTGGATGTCAGGATGGCCGAGCGGTCCAAGGCGCCAGACTCAAGATGAAAATTCTTCCCTAGTTGGGTGTTCTGGTCTCTGAAAGGAGGTGTGGGTTCAAAACCCACTTCTGACAATTATTTTGTTCAATAAAGTCAGTCATCTCACTTCCTGGAAATAACTTCTGACTCCAGTTGCGCACCATTGTGAGACTGGGGTTACCTGAACGAGTCATGGCTCAATCCACTTCCGTTGTTCCGGTGGCATATTAGGAAGCAGCTGCCTAACCCACTTGGAAAATGTAAGTGTGTGCTGGTCTTATTCCTGTAAATATCATCCAACAGGAATTAAACTCTAGCAGGTGGGAACAAGAAGGCATTTCTTTCTAGGACGGTCAGCTTTTATGTCACCCAGAAGAGCCAATGATCTTAGAGTTGAATAAAGTCAAACAGATGAGAAATAAACTTGTACTTGAATAACAAAATGACTTGTATATTCGTGGTGATTGCATGTACCTTTCAGTCTGCTCTCCTAATACTCAGGATGGCCGAGCGGTCCAAGGCGCCAGACTCAAGATGAAAATTCTTCCCTAGTTGGGTGTTCTGGTCTCTGAAAGGAAGCGTGGGTTCAAATCCCACTTCTGACAAGTATTTTGTTCAATAAAGTCAGTCATCTCACTTCCTGGAAATAACTTCTGACTCCAGTTGCGCACCATTGTGAGACTGGGGTTACCTGAACGAGGCATGGCTCAATCCACTTCCGTTGTTCCGGTGGCATATTAGGAAGCAGCTGCCTAACCCACTTGGTAAATGTAAGTGTGTGCTGGTCTTATTCCTGTAAATATAATCCAACATGAATTAAACTCTAGCAGGTGGGAACAAGAAGGCATTTCTTTCTAGGACGGTCAGCTTTTATGTCACCCAGAAGAGCCAATGATCTTAGAGTTGAATAAAGTCAAACAGATGAGAAATAAACTTGTACTTGAATAGCAAAATGACTTGCATATTCGGGGTGATTGCATGTACCTTTCAGTCTTCTCTCCTAATACTCAGGATGTCAGGATGGCCGAGCGGTCCAAGGCGCCAGACTCAAGATGAAAATTCTTCCTTTGTTGGATGTTCTGGTCTCTGAAATGAGGCGTGGGTTCAAATCCCACTTCTGACAAGTATTTTGTTCAATAAAGTCAGTCATCTCACTTCCTGGAAATAACTTCTGACTCCAGTTGCGCACCATTGTGAGACTGGGGTTACCTGAACGAGGCATGGCTCAATCCACTTCCGTTGTTCCGGTGGCATATTAGGAAGCAGCTGCCTAACCCACTTGGTAAATGTAAGTGTGTGCTGGTCTTATTCCTGTAAATATAATCCAACATGAATTAAACTCTAGCAGGTGGGAACAAGAAGGCATTTCTTTCTAGGACGGTCAGCTTTTATGTCACCCAGAAGAGCCAATGATCTTAGAGTTGAATAAAGTCAAACAGATGAGAAATAAACTTGTACTTGAATAGCAAAATGACTTGCATATTCGGGGTGATTGCATGTACCTTTCAGTCTTCTCTCCTAATACTCAGGATGGCAGGATGGCCGAGCGGTCCAAGGCGCCAGACTCAAGATGAAAATTCTTCCTTTGTTGGGTGTTCTGGTCTCTGAAATGAGGCGTGGGTTCAAATCCCACTTCTGACAAGTATTTTGTTCAATAAAGTCAGTCATCTCACTTCCTGGAAATAACTTCTGACTCCAGTTGCGCACCATTGTGAGACTGGGGTTACCTGAACGAGGCATGGCTCAATCCACTTCCGTTGTTCCGGTGGCATATTAGGAAGCAGCTGCCTAACCCACTTGGTAAATGTAAGTGTGTGCTGGTCTTATTCCTGTAAATATCATCCAACATGAATTCAACTCTAGCAGGTGGGAACAAGAAGGCATTTCTTTCTAGGACGGTCAGCTTTTATGTCACCCAGAAGAGCCAATGATCTTAGAGTTGAATAAAGTCAAACAGATGAGAAATAAACTTGTACTTGAATAACAAAATGACTTGTATATTCGGGGTGATTGCATGTACCTTTCAGTCTTCTCTCCTAACACTCAGGATGTCAGGATGGCCGAGCGGTCCAAGGCGCCAGACTCAAGGGTAGAATTCTTCACTAGTTGGGTGTTCTGGTCTCTGAAAGGAGGTGTGGGTTCAAATCCCACTGCTGACAAGTATTTTGTTCAATAAAGTCAGTCATCTCACTTCCTGGAAATAACTTCTGACTCCAGTTGCGCACCATTGTGAGACTGGGGGTACCTGAACGAGGCATGGCTCAATCCACTTCCGTTGTCCCGGTGGCATATTAGGAAGCAGCTGCCTAACCCACTTGGTAAATGTAAGTGTGTGTTGGTCTTATTCCTGTAAATATCATCCAACATGAATAAAACTCTAGCAGGTGGGAACAAGAAGGCATTTCTTTCTAGGACGGTCAGCTTTTATGTCACCCAGAAGAGCCAATGATCTTAGAGTTGAATAAAGTCAAACAGATGAGAAATAAACTTGTACTTGAATAACAAAAGGACTTGTATATTCGGGGTGATTGCATGTACCTTTCAGTCTTCTCTCCTAATGCTCAGGATGTCAGGTTGGCCGAGCGGTCCAAGGCGCCAGACTCAAGGGTAAAATTCTTCCCTAGTTGGGTGTTCTGGTCTCTGAAAGGAGGAGTGGGTTCAAATTTCACTTCTGACAAGTATTTTGTTCAATAAAGTCAGTCATCTCACTTCCTGGAAATAACTTCTGACTCCAGTTGTGCACCATTGTGAGACTGGGGTTACCTGAACGAGGCATGGCTCAATCCACTTCTGTTGTTCCGGTGGCATATTAGGAAGCAGCTGCCTAACCCACTTGGTAAATGTAAGTGTGTGCTGGTCTTATTCCTGTAAATATCATCCAACATGAATTAAACTCTAGCAGGTGGGAACAAGAAGGCATTTCTTTCTAGGACGGTCAGCTTTTATGTCACCCAGAAGAGCCAATGATCTTAGAGTTGAATAAAGTCAAACAGATGAGAAATAAACTTGTACTTGAATAACAAAATGACTTGTATATTCGGGGTGATTACATGTACCTTTCAGTCTTCTCTCCTAATACTCAGGATGTCAGGATGGCCGAGCGGTCCAAGGCGCCAGACTCAAGATGAAAATTCTTCCTTTGTTGGGTGTTCTGGTCTCTGAAATGAGGCGTGGGTTCAAATCCCACTTCTGACAAGTATTTTGTTCAATAAAGTCAGTCATCTCACTTCCTGGAAATAACTTCTGACTCCAGTTGCGCACCATTGTGAGACTGGGGTTACCTGAACGAGGCATGGCTCAATCCACTTCCGTTGTTCCGGTGGCATATTAGGAAGCAGCTGCCTAACCCACTTGGTAAATGTAAGTGTGTGCTGGTCTTATTCCTGTAAATATCATCCAACATGAATTCAACTCTAGCAGGTGGGAACAAGAAGGCATTTCTTTCTAGGACGGTCAGCTTTTATGTCACCCAGAAGAGCCAATGATCTTAGAGTTGAATAAAGTCAAACAGATGAGAAATAAACTTGTACTTGAATAACAAAATGACTTGTATATTCGGGGTGATTGCATGTACCTTTCAGTCTTCTCTCCTAACACTCAGGATGTCAGGATGGCCGAGCGGTCCAAGGCGCCAGACTCAAGGGTAGAATTCTTCACTAGTTGGGTGTTCTGGTCTCTGAAAGGAGGTGTGGGTTCAAATCCCACTGCTGACAAGTATTTTGTTCAATAAAGTCAGTCATCTCACTTCCTGGAAATAACTTCTGACTCCAGTTGCGCACCATTGTGAGACTGGGGGTACCTGAACGAGGCATGGCTCAATCCACTTCCGTTGTCCCGGTGGCATATTAGGAAGCAGCTGCCTAACCCACTTGGTAAATGTAAGTGTGTGTTGGTCTTATTCCTGTAAATATCATCCAACATGAATAAAACTCTAGCAGGTGGGAACAAGAAGGCATTTCTTTCTAGGACGGTCAGCTTTTATGTCACCCAGAAGAGCCAATGATCTTAGAGTTGAATAAAGTCAAACAGATGAGAAATAAACTTGTACTTGAATAACAAAAGGACTTGTATATTCGGGGTGATTGCATGTACCTTTCAGTCTTCTCTCCTAATGCTCAGGATGTCAGGTTGGCCGAGCGGTCCAAGGCGCCAGACTCAAGGGTAAAATTCTTCCCTAGTTGGGTGTTCTGGTCTCTGAAAGGAGGAGTGGGTTCAAATTTCACTTCTGACAAGTATTTTGTTCAATAAAGTCAGTCATCTCACTTCCTGGAAATAACTTCTGACTCCAGTTGTGCACCATTGTGAGACTGGGGTTACCTGAACGAGGCATGGCTCAATCCACTTCTGTTGTTCCGGTGGCATATTAGGAAGCAGCTGCCTAACCCACTTGGTAAATGTAAGTGTGTGCTGGTCTTATTCCTGTAAATATCATCCAACATGAATTAAACTCTAGCAGGTGGGAACAAGAAGGCATTTCTTTCTAGGACGGTCAGCTTTTATGTCACCCAGAAGAGCCAATGATCTTAGAGTTGAATAAAGTCAAACAGATGAGAAATAAACTTGTACTTGAATAACAAAATGACTTGTATATTCGGGGTGATTGCATGTACCTTTCAGTCTTCTCTCCTAATACTCAGGATGTCAGGATGGCCGAGCGGTCCAAGGCGCCAGACTCAAGATGAAAATTCTTCCCTAGTTGGGTGTTCTGGTCTCTGAAAGGAGGCGTGGGTACAAATCCCACTTCTGACAAGTATTTTGTTCAATAAAGTCAGTCATCTCACTTCCTGGAAATAACTTCTGACTCCAGTTGCGCACCATTGTGAGACTGGGGTTACCTGAACGAGTCATGGCTCAATCCACTTCCGTTGTTCCGGTGGCATATTAGGAAGCAGCTGCCTAACCCACTTGGTAAATGTAAGTGTGTGCTGGTCTTATTCCTGTAAATAT
The DNA here is from genome assembly GCF_050947455.1 of Rhinoderma darwinii. Lineage (NCBI taxonomy): Eukaryota > Metazoa > Chordata > Amphibia > Anura > Rhinodermatidae > Rhinoderma > Rhinoderma darwinii. The sequence continues at coordinate 130,623,019 of NC_134690.1, read as the reverse complement.
CATCCAACAGGAATTAAACTCTAGCAGGTGGGAACAAGAAGGCATTTCTTTCTAGGACGGTCAGCTTTTATGTCACCCAGAAGAGCCAATGATCTTAGAGTTGAATAAAGTCAAACAGATGAGAAATAAACTTGTACTTGAATAACAAAATGACTTGTATATTCGGGGTGATTGCATGTACCTTTCAGTCTGCTCTCCTAATACTCAGGATGTCAGGATGGCCGAGCGGTCCAAGGCGCCAGACTCAAGATGAAAATTCTTCCCTAGTTGGGTGTTCTGGTCTCTGAAAGGAGGCGTGGGTTCAAATCCCACTTCTGACAAGTATTTTGTTCAATAAAGTCAGTCATCTCACTTCCTGGAAATAACTTCTGACTCCAGTTGCGCACCATTGTGAGACTGGGGGTACCTGAACGAGGCATGGCTCAATCCACTTCCGTTGTCCCGGTGGCATATTAGGTAGCAGCTGCCTAACCCACTTGGTAAATGTAAGTGTGTGTTGGTCTTATTCCTGTAAATATCATCCAACATGAATAAAACTCTAGCAGGTGGGAACAAGAAGGCATTTCTTTCTAGGACGGTCAGCTTTTATGTCACCCAGAAGAGCCAATGATCTTAGAGTTGAATAAAGTCAAACAGATGAGAAATAAACTTGTACTTGAATAACAAAAGGACTTGTATATTCGGGGTGATTGCATGTACCTTTCAGTCTTCTCTCCTAATACTCAGGATGTCAGGTTGGCCGAGCGGTCCAAGGTGCCAGACTCAAGGGTAAAATTCTTCCCTAGTTGGGTGTTCTGGTCTCTGAAAGGAGGAGTGGGTTCAAATTTCACATCTGACAAGTATTTTGTTCAATAAAGTCAGTCATCTCACTTCCTGGAAATAACTTCTGACTCCAGTTGTGCACCATTGTGAGACTGGGGTTACCTGAACGAGGCATGGCTCAATCCACTTCCGTTGTTCCGGTGGCATATTAGGAAGCAGCTGCCTAACCCACTTGGTAAATGTAAGTGTGTGCTGCTCTTATTCCTGTAAATATCATCCAACATGAATTAAACTCTAGCAGGTGGGAACAAGAGGGCATTTCTTTCTAGGACGGTCAGCTTTTATGTCACCCAGAAGAGCCAATGATCTTAGAGTTGAATAAAGTCAAACAGATGAGAAATAAACTTGTACTTGAATAACAAAAGGACTTGTATATTCGGGGTGATTGCATGTACCTTTCAGTCTTCTCTCCTAATACTCAGGATGTCAGGTTGGCCGAGCGGTCCAAGGCGCCAGACTCAAGGGTAAAATTCTTCCCTAGTTGGGTGTTCTGGTCTCTGAAAGGAGGAGTGGGTTCAAATTTCACTTCTGACAAGTATTTTGTTCAATAAAGTCAGTCATCTCACTTCCTGGAAATAACTTCTGACTCCAGTTGTGCACCATTGTGAGACTGGGGTTACCTGAACGAGGCATGGCTCAATCCACTTCTGTTGTTCCGGTGGCATATTAGGAAGCAGCTGCCTAACCCACTTGGTAAATGTAAGTGTGTGCTGGTCTTATTCCTGTAAATATCATCCAACATGAATTAAACTCTAGCAGGTGGGAACAAGAAGGCATTTCTTTCTAGGACGGTCAGCTTTTATGTCACCCAGAAGAGCCAATGATCTTAGAGTTGAATAAAGTCAAACAGATGAGAAATAAACTTGTACTTGAATAACAAAATGACTTGTATATTCGGGGTGATTGAATGTACCTTTCAGTCTTCTCTCCTAATACTCAGGATGTCAGGATGGCCGAGCGGTCCAAGGCGCCAGACTCAAGATGAAAATTCTTCCCTAGTTGGGTGTTCTGGTCTCTGAAAGGAGGCGTGGGTACAAATCCCACTTCTAACAAGTATTTTGTTCAATAAAGTCAGTCATCTCACTTCCTGGAAATAACTTCTGACTCCAGTTGCGCACCATTGTGAGAATGGGGTTACCTGAACGAGGCATGGCTCAATCCACTTCCGTTGTTCCGGTGGCATATTAGGAAGCAGCTGCCTAACCCACTTGGTAAATGTAAGTGTGTGCTGGTCTTATTCCTGTAAATATCATCCAACATGAATTAAACTCTAGCAGTTGTGAACAAGAATGCATTTCTTTCTAGGACGGTCAGCTTTTATGTCACCCAGAAGAGCCAATGATCTTAGAGTTGAATAAAGTCAAACAGATGAGAAATAAACTTGTACTTGAATAACAAAATGACTTGTATATTCGCGGTGATTGCATGTACCTTTCAGTCTTCTCTCCTAACACTCAGGATGTCAGGATGGCCGAGCGGTCCAAGGCGCCAGACTCAAGGGTAAAATTCCTCCCTAGTTGGGTGTTCTGGTCTCTGAAAGGAGGCGTGGGTTCAAATTTCCCTTCTGACAAGTATTTTGTTCAATAAAGTCAGTCATCTCACTTCCTGGAAATAACTTCTGACTCCAGTTGTGCACCATTGTGAGACTGGGGTTACCTGAACGAGGCATGGCTCAATCCACTTCCGTTGTTCCGGTGGCATATTAGGAAGCAGCTGCCTAACCCACTTGGTAAATGTAAGTGTGTGCTGCTCTTATTCCTGTAAATATCATCCAACATGAATTAAACTCTAGCAGGTGGGAACAAGAAGGCATTTCTTTTTAGGACGGTCAGCTTTTATGTCACCCAGAAGAGCCAATGATCTTAGAGTTGAATAAAGTCAAACAGATGAGAAATAAACTTGTACTTGAATAACAAAATGACTTGTATATTCGGGGTGATTGCATGTACCTTTCAGTCTTCTCTCCTATTACTCAGGATGTCAGGATGGCCGAGCAGTCCAAGGCGCCAGACTCAAGATGAAAATTCTTCCCTAGTTGGGTGTTCTGGTCTCTGAAAGGAGGCGTGGGTTCAAATCCCACTTCTGACAAGTATTTTGTTCAATAAAGTCAGTCATCTCACTTCATGGAAATAACTTCTGACTCCAGTTGCGCACCATTGTGAGACTGGGGTTACCTGAACGAGGCATGGCTCAATCCACTTCCGTTGTTCCGGTGGCATATTAGGAAGCAGCTGCCTAACCCACTTGGTAAATGTAAGTGTGTGCTGGTCTTATTCCTGTAAATATCATCCAACATGAATTAAACTCTAGCAGGTGGGAACAAGAAGGCATTTCTTTCTAGGACGGTCAGCTTTTATGTCACCCAGAAGAGCCAATGATCTTAGAGTTGAATAAAGTCAAACAGATGAGAAATAAACTTGTACTTGAATAACAAAATGACTTGTATATTCGGGGTGATTGCATGTACCTTTCAGTCTTCTCTCCTAATACTCAGGATGTCAGGATGGCCGAGCGGTCCAAGGTGCCAGACTCAAGATGAAAATTCTTCCCTAGTTGGGTGTTCTGGTCTCTGAAAGGAGGCGTGGGTTCAAATCCCACTTCTGACAAGTATTTTGTTCAATAAAGTCAGTCATCTCACTTCCTGGAAATAACTTCTGACTCCAGTTGCGCACCATTGTGAGACTGGGGTTACCTGAACGAGGCATGGCTCAATCCACTTCCGTTGTTCCGGTGGCATATTAGGAAGCAGCTGCCTAACCCACTTGGTAAATGTAAGTGTGTGCTGGTCTTATTCCTGTAAATATCATCCAACATGAATTAAACTCTAGCAGGTGGGAACAAGAAGGCATTTCTTTCTAGGACGGTCAGCTTTTATGTCACCCAGAAGAGCCAATGATCTTAGAGTTGAATAAAGTCAAACAGATGAGAAATAAACTTGTACTTGAATAACAAAATGACTTGTATATTCGGGGTGATTGCATGTACCTTTCAGTCTTCTCTCCTAATACTCAGGATGTCAGGATGGCCGAGCGGTCCAAGGTGCCAGACTCAAGATGAAAATTCTTCCCTGTTCAGGTGTTCTGGTCTCTGAAAGGAGGCGTGGGTTCAAATCCCATTTCTGACAAGTATTTTGTTCAATAAAGTCAGTCATCTCACTTCCTGGAAATAACATCTGACTCCAGTTGCGCACCATTGTGAGAATGGGGTTACCTGAACGAGGCATGGCTCAATCCACTTCCGTTGTTCCGGTGGCATATTAGGAAGCAGCTGCCTAACCCACTTGGTAAATGTAAGTGTGTGCTGGTCTTATTCCTGTAAATATCATCCAACAGGAATTAAACTCTAGCAGGTGGGAACAAGAAGGCATTTCTTTCTAGGACGGTCAGCTTTTATGTCACCCAGAAGAGCCAATGATCTTAGAGTTGAATAAAGTCAAACAGATGAGAAATAAACTTGTACTTGAATAACAAAAGGACTTGTATATTCGGGGTGATTGCATGTACCTTTCAGTCTTCTCTCCTAATACTCAGGATGTCAGGTTGGCCGAGCGGTCCAAGGCGCCAGACTCAAGGGTAAAATTCTTCCCTAGTTGGGTGTTCTGGTCTCTGAAAGGAGGCGTGGGTACAAATCCCACTTCTGACAAGTATTTTGTTCAATAAAGTCAGTCATCTCACTTCCTGGAAATAACTTCTGACTCCAGTTGCGCACCATTGTGAGAATGGGGTTACCTGAACGAGGCATGGCTCAATCCACTTCCGTTGTTCCGGTGGCATATTAGGAAGCAGCTGCCTAACCCACTTGGTAAATGTAAGTGTGTGCTGGTCTTATTCCTGTAAATATCATCCAACATGAATTAAACTCTAGCAGGTGGGAACAAGAAGGCATTTCTTTCTAGGACGGTCAGCTTTTATGTCACCCAGAAGAGCCAATGATCTTAGAGTTGAATAAAGTCAAACAGATGAGAAATAAACTTGTACTTGAATAACAAAATGACTTGTATATTCGCGGTGATTGCATGTACCTTTCAGTCTTCTCTCCTAACACTCAGGATGTCAGGATGGCCGAGCGGTCCAAGGCGCCAGACTCAAGGGTAAAATTCCTCCCTAGTTGGGTGTTCTGGTCTCTGAAAGGAGGCGTGGGTTCAAATTTCACTTCTGACAAGTATTTTGTTCAATAAAGTCAGTCATCTCACTTCCTGGAAATAACTTCTGACTCCAGTTGCGCACCATTGTGAGACTGGGGTTACCTGAACGAGGCATGGCTCAATCCACTTCCGTTGTTCCGGTGGCATATTAGGAAGCAGCTGCCTAACCCACTTGGTAAATGTAAGTGTGTGCTGCTCTTATTCCTGTAAATATCATCCAACATGAATTAAACTCTAGCAGGTGGGAACAAGAAGGCATTTCTTTCTAGGACGGTCAGCTTTTATGTCACCCAGAAGAGCCAATGATCTTAGAGTTGAATAAAGTCAAACAGATGAGAAATAAACTTGTACTTGAATAACAAAATGACTTGTATATTCGGGGTGATTGCATGTACCTTTCAGTCTTCTCTCCTATTACTCAGGATGTCAGGATGGCCGAGCGGTCCAAGGCGCCAGACTCAAGATGAAAATTCTTCCCTAGTTGGGTGTTCTGGTCTCTGAAAGGAGGCGTGTGTTCAAATCCCACTTCTGACAAGTATTTTGTTCAATAAAGTCAGTCATCTCACTTCATGGAAATAACTTCTGACTCCAGTTGCGCACCATTGTGAGACTGGGGTTACCTGAACGAGGCATGGCTCAATCCACTTCCGTTGTTCCGGTGGCATATTAGGAAGCAGCTGCCTAACCCACTTGGTAAATGTAAGTGTGTGCTGGTCTTATTCCTGTAAATATCATCCAACATGAATTAAACTCTAGCAGGTGGGAACAAGAAGGCATTTCTTTCTAGGACGGTCAGCTTTTATGTCACCCAGAAGAGCCAATGATCTTAGAGTTGAATAAAGTCAAACAGATGAGAAATAAACTTGTACTTGAATAACAAAATGACTTGTATATTCGGGGTGATTGCATGTACCTTTCAGTCTTCTCTCCTAATACTCAGGATGTCAGGATGGCCGAGCGGTCCAAGGTGCCAGACTCAAGATGAAAATTCTTCCCTAGTTGGGTGTTCTGGTCTCTGAAAGGAGGCGTGGGTTCAAATCCCACTTCTGACAAGTATTTTGTTCAATAAAGTCAGTCATCTCACTTCCTGGAAATAACTTCTGACTCCAGTTGCGCACCATTGTGAGACTGGGGTTACCTGAACGAGGCATGGCTCAATCCACTTCCGTTGTTCCGGTGGCATATTAGGAAGCAGCTGCCTAACCCACTTGGTAAATGTAAGTGTGTGCTGGTCTTATTCCTGTAAATATCATCCAACATGAATTAAACTCTAGCAGGTGGGAACAAGAAGGCATTTCTTTCTAGGACGGTCAGCTTTTATGTCACCCAGAAGAGCCAATGATCTTAGAGTTGAATAAAGTCAAACAGATGAGAAATAAACTTGTACTTGAATAACAAAAGGACTTGTATATTCGGGGTGATTGCATGTACCTTTCAGTCTTCTCTCCTAATACTCAGGATGTCAGGTTGGCCGAGCGGTCCAAGGCGCCAGACTCAAGGGTAAAATTCTTCCCTAGTTGGGTGTTCTGGTCTCTGAAAGGAGGCGTGGGTACAAATCCCACTTCTGACAAGTATTTTGTTCAATAAAGTCAGTCATCTCACTTCCTGGAAATAACTTCTGACTCCAGTTGCGCACCATTGTGAAACTGGGGGTACCTGAACGAGGCAAGGCTCAATCCACTTCCGTTGTCCCGGTGGCATATTAGGAAGCAGCTGCCTAACCCACTTGGTAAATGTAAGTGTGTGTTGGTCTTATTCCTGTAAATATCATCCAACATGAATAAAACTCTAGCAGGTGGGAACAAGAAGGCATTTCTTTCTAGGACGGTCAGCTTTTATGTCACCCAGAAGAGCCAATGATCTTAGAGTTGAATAAAGTCAAACAGATGAGAAATAAACTTGTACTTGAATAACAAAATGACTTGTATATTCGGGGTGATTGCATGTACCTTTCAGTCTTCTCTCCTAATACTCAGGATGTCAGGATGGCCGAGCGGTCCAAGGCGCCAGGCTCAAGATGAAAATTCTTCCCTAGTTGGGTGTTCTGGTCTCTGAAAGGAGGAGTGGGTTCAAATTTCACTTCTGACAAGTATTTTGTTCAATAAAGTCAGTCATCTCACTTCCTGGAAATAACTTCTGACTCCAGTTGCGCACCATTGTGAGACTGGGGTTACCTGAACGAGGCATGGCTCAATCCACTTCCGTTGTTCCGGTGGCATATTAGGAAGCAGCTGCCTAACCCACTTGGTAAATGTAAGTGTGTGCTGGTCTTATTCCTGTAAATATCATCCAACATGAATTCAACTCTAGCAGGTGGGAACAAGAAGGCATTTCTTTCTAGGACGGTCAGCTTTTATGTCACCCAGAAGAGCCAATGATCTTAGAGTTGAATAAAGTCAAACAGATGAGAAATAAACTTGTACTTGAATAGCAAAATGACTTGTATATTCGGGGTGATTGCATGTACCTTTCAGTCTTCTCTCCTAATACTCAGGATGTCAGGATGGCCGAGCGGTCCAAGGCGCCAGACTCAAGATGAAAATTCTTCCCTAGTTGGGTGTTCTGGTCTCTGAAAGGAGGTGAGGGTTCAAATCCCACTTCTGACAAGTATTTTGTTCAATAAAGTCAGTCATCTCACTTCCTGGAAATAACTTCTGACTCCAGTTGCGCACCATTGTGAGACTGGGGTTACCTGAACGAGGCATGGCTCAATCCACTTCCGTTGTCCCGGTGGCATATTAGGAAGCAGCTGCCTAACCCACTTGGTAAATGTAAGTGTGTGTTGGTCTTATTCCTGTAAATATCAACCAACATGAATAAAACTCTAGCAGGTGGGAACAAGAAGGCATTTCTTTCTAGGACGGTCAGCTTTTATGTCACCCAGAAGAGCCAATGATCTTAGAGTTGAATAAAGTCAAACAGATGAGAAATAAACTTGTACTTGAATAACAAAAGGACTTGTATATTCGGGGTGATTGCATGTACCTTTCAGTCTTCTCTCCTAATACTCAGGATGTCAGGATGGCCGAGCGGTCCAAGGCGCCAGACTCAAGGGTAAAATTCTTCCCTAGTTGGGTGTTCTGGTCTCTGAAAGGAGGAGTGGGTTCAAATTTCACTTCTGACAAGTATTTTGTTCAATAAAGTCAGTCATCTCACTTCCTGGAAATAACTTCTGACTCCAGTTGCGCACCATTGTGAGACTGGGGTTACCTGAACGAGGCATGGCTCAATCCACTTCCGTTGTTCCGGTGGCATATTAGGAAGCAGCTGCCTAACCCACTTGGTAAATGTAAGGGTATGTGCACACACACTAATTACGTCCGTAATTGACGGACGTATTTCGGCCGCAAGTACCGGACCGACCACAGTGCAGGGAGCCGGGCTCCTAGCATCATACTTATGTACGATGCTAGGAGTTCCTGCTACTCCGTGGAACTACTGTCCCGTACTGAAAACATGATTACAGTACGGGACAGTTGTCCTGCAGAGAGGCAGGGACTCCTAGCATCGTACATAACTATGATGCTAGGAGCCCGGCTCCCTGCACAGTGTTCGGTCCGGGACTTGCGGCCGAAATACGTCCGTCAATTACGGACGTAATTAGTGTGTGTGCACATACCCTAAGTGTGTGCTGGTCTTATTCCTGTAAATATCATCCAACATGAATTAAACTCTAGCAGGTGGGAACAAGAAGGCATTTCTTTCTAGGACGGTCAGCTTTTATGTCACCCAGAAGAGCCAATGATCTTAGAGTTGAATAAAGTCAAACAGATGAGAAATAAACTTGTACTTGAATAGCAAAATGACTTGTATATTCGGGGTGATTGCATGTACCTTTCAGTCTTCTCTCCTAATACTCAGGATGTCAGGATGGCCGAGCGGTCCAAAGCGCCAGACTCAAGGGTAAAATTCTTCCCTAGTTGGGTGTTCTGGTCTCTGAAAGGAGGTGTGGGTTCAAATCCCACTTCTGACAAGTATTTTGTTCAATAAAGTCAGTCATCTCACTTCCTGGAAATAACTTCTGACTCCAGTTGCGCACCATTGTGAGACTGGGGTTACCTGAACGAGTCATGGCTCAATCCACTTCCGTTGTTCCGGTGGCATATTAGGAAGCAGCTGCCTAACCCACTTGGTAAATGTAAGTGTGTGCTGGTCTTATTCCTGTAAATATCATCCAACAGGAATTAAACTCTAGCAGGTGGGAACAAGAAGGCATTTCTTTCTTGGACGGTCAGCTTTTATGTCACCCAGAAGAGCCAATGATCTTAGAGTTGAATAAAGTCAAACAGATGAGAAATAAACTTGTACTTGAATAACAAAATGACTTGTATATTCGGGGTGATTGCATGTACCTTTCAGTCTTCTCTCCTAATACTCAGGATGTCAGGATGGCCGAGCGGTCCAAGGCGCCAGACTCAAGATGAAAATTCTTCCCTAGTTGGGTGTTCCGGTCTCTGAAAGGAGGCGTGGGTTCAAATCCCACTTCTGACAAGAATTTTGTTCAATAAAGTCAGTCATCTCACTTCCTGGAAATAACTTCTGACTCCAGTTGCGCACCATTGTGAGACTGGGGTTACCTGAACGAGGCATGGCTCAATCCACTTCCGTTGTTCCGGTGGCATATTAGGAAGCAGCTGCCTAACCCACTTGGTAAATGTAACTGTGTGCTGGTCTTATTCCTGTAAATATCATCCAACATGAATTAAACTCTAGCAGGTGGGAACAAGAAGGCATTTCTTTCTAGGACGGTCAGCTTTTATGTCACCCAGAAGAGCCAATGATCTTAGAGTTGAATAAAGTCAAACAGATGAGAAATAAACTTGTACTTGAATAACAAAATGACTTGTATATTCGTGGTGATTGCATGTACCTTTCAGTCTGCTCTCCTAATTCTCCGGATGTCAGGATGGCCGAGCGGTCCAAGGCGCCAGACTCAAGATGAAAATTCTTCCCTAGTTGGGTGTTCTGGTCTCTGAAAGGAGGTGTGGGTTCAAATCCCACTAGTGACAAGTAATTTGTTCAATAAAGTCAGTCATCTCACTTCCTGGAAATAACTTCTGACTCCAGTTGCGCACCATTGTGAGACTGGGGGTAACTGAACGAGTCATGGCTCAATCCACTTCCGTTGTTCCGGTGGCATATTAGGAAGCAGCTGCCTAACCCACTTGGTAAATGTAAGTGTGTGCTGGTCTTATTCCTGTAAATATCATCCAACAGGAATTAAACTCTAGCAGGTGGGAACAAGAAGGCATTTCTTTCTTGGACGGTCAGCTTTTATGTCACCCAGAAGAGCCAATGATCTTAGAGTTGAATAAAGTCAAACAGATGAGAAATAAACTTGTACTTGAATAACAAAATGACTTGTATATTCGTGGTGATTGCATGTACCTTTCAGTCTGCTCTCCTAATACTCAGGATGTCAGGATGGCCGAGCGGTCCAAGGCGCCAGACTCAAGATGAAAATTCTTCCCTAGTCGGGTGTTCTGGTCTCTGAAAGGAGGCGTGGGTTAAAATCCCACTTCTGACAAGTATTTTGTTCAATAAAGTCAGTCATCTCACTTCCTGGAAATAACTTCTGACTCCAGTTGCGCACCATTGTGAGACTGGGGTTACCTGAACGAGGCATGGCTCAATCCACTTCCGTTGTTCCGGTGGCATATTAGGAAGCAGCTGCCTAACCCACTTGGTAAATGTAAGTGTGTGCTGGTCTTATTCCTGTAAATATCATCCAACATGAATTAAACTCTAGCAGGTGGGAACAAGAAGGCATTTCTTTCTAGGACGGTCAGCTTTTATGTCACCCAGAAGAGCCAATGATCTTAGAGTTGAATAAAGTCAAACAGATGAGAAATAAACTTGTACTTGAATAACAAAATGACTTGTATATTCGGGGTGATTGCATGTACCTTTCAGTCTTCTCTCCTAATACTCAGGATGTCAGGATGGCCGAGCAGTCCAAGGCGCCAGACTCAAGATGAAAATTCTTCCCTAGTTGGGTGTTCTGGTCTCTGAAAGGAGGTGTGGGTTCAAATCCCACTTCTGACAAGTATTTTGTTCAATAAAGTCAGTCATCTCACTTCCTGGAAATAACTTCTGACTCCAGTTGCGCACCATTGTGAGACTGGGGGTAACTGAGCGAGGCATGGCTCAATCCACTTCCGTTGTCCCGGTGGCATATTAGGAAGCAGCTGCCTAACCCACTTGGTAAATGTAAGCGTGTGCTGGTCTTATTCCTGTAAATATCATCCAACATGAATTAAACTCTAGCAGGTGGGAACAAGAAGGCATTTCTTTCTAGGACGGTCAGCTTTTATGTCACCCAGAAGAGCCAATGATCTTAGAGTTGAATAAAGTCAAACAGATGAGAAATAAACTTGTACTTGAATAACAAAATGACTTGTATATTCGGGGTGATTGCATGTACCTTTCAGTCTTCTCTCTATTACTCAGGATGTCAGGATGGCAGAGCGGTCCAAGGCACCAGACTCAAGATGAAAATTCTTCCCTAGTTGGGTGTTCTGGTCTCTGAAAGGAGGCGTGGGTTCAAATCCCACTTCTGACAAGTATTTTGTTCAATAAAGTCAGTCATCTCACTTCCTGGAAATAACTTCTGACTCCAGTTGCGCACCATTGTGAGACTGGGGTTACCTGAACGAGGCATGGCTCAATCCACTTCCGTTGTTCCGGTGGCATATTAGGAAGCAGCTGCCTAACCCACTTGGTAAATGTAAGTGTGTGCTGGTCTTATTCCTGTAAATATCATCCAACATGAATTAAACTCTAGCAGGTGGGAACAAGAAGGCATTTCTTTCTAGGACGGTCAGCTTTTATGTCACCCAGAAGAGCCAATGATCTTAGAGTTGAATAAAGTCAAACAGATGAGAAATAAACTTGTACTTGAATAACAAAATGACTTGTATATTCGGGGTGATTGCATGTACCTTTCAGTCTTCTCTCCTAATACTCAGGATGTCAGGATGGCCGAGCGGTCCAAGGCGCCAGACTCAAGATGAAAATTCTTCCCTAGTTGGGTGTTCTGGTCTCTGAAAGGAGGCGTGGGTTCAAATCCCACTTCTGACAAGTATTTTGTTCAATAAAGTCAGTCATCTCACTTCCTGGAAATAACTTCTGACTCCAGTTGCGCACCATTGTGAGACTGGGGTTACCTGAACGAGGCATGGCTCAATCCACTTCCGTTGTTCCGGTGGCATATTAGGAAGCAGCTGCCTAACCCACTTGGTAAATGTAAGTGTGTGCTGGTCTTATTCCTGTAAATATCATCCAACATGAATTAAACTCTAGCAGGTGGGAACAAGAAGGCATTTCTTTCTAGGACGGTCAGCTTTTATGTCACCCAGAAGAGCCAATGATCTTAGAGTTGAATAAAGTCAAACAGATGAGAAATAAACTTGTACTTGAATAACAAAATGACTTGTATATTCGGGGTGATTGCATGTACCTTTCAGTCTTCTCTCCTAATACTCCGGATGTCAGGATGGCCGAGCGGTCCAAGGCGCCAGACTCAAGATGAAAATTCTTCCCTAGTTGGGTGTTCTGGTCTCTGAAAGGAGGCGTGGGTTCAAATCCCATTTCTGACAAGTATTTTGTTCAATAAAGTCAGTCATCTCACTTCCTGGAAATAACTTCTGACTCCAGTTGCGCACCATTGTGAGAATGGGGTTACCTGAACGAGGCATGGCTCAATCCACTTCCGTTGTTCCGGTGGCATATTAGGAAGCAGCTGCCTAACCCACTTGGTAAATGTAAGTGTGTGCTGGTCTTATTCCTGTAAATATCATCCAACAGGAATTAAACTCTAGCAGGTGGGAACAAGAAGGCATTTCTTTCTTGGACGGTCAGCTTTTATGTCACCCAGAAGAGCCAATGATCTTAGAGTTGAATAAAGTCAAACAGATGAGAAATAAACTTGTACTTGAATAACAAAATGACTTGTATATTCGTGGTGATTGCATGTACCTTTCAGTCTGCTCTCCTAATACTCAGGATGTCAGGATGGCCGAGCGGTCCAAGGCGCCAGACTCAAGATGAAAATTCTTCCCTAGTTGGGTGTTCTGGTCTCTGAAAGGAGGCGTGGGTTCAAATCCCACTTCTGACAAGTATTTTGTTCAATAAAGTCAGTCATCTCACTTCCTGGAAATAACTTCTGACTCCAGTTGCGCACCATTGTGAGACTGGGGGTACCTGAACGAGGCATGGCTCAATCCACTTCCGTTGTTCCGGTGGCATATTAGGAAGCAGCTGCCTAACCCACTTGGTAAATGTAAGTGTGTGTTGGTCTTATTCCTGTAAATATCATCCAACATGAAGAAAACTCTAGCAGGTGGGAACAAGAAGGCATTTCTTTCTAGGACGGTCAGCTTTTATGTCACCCAGAGGAGCCAATGATCTTAGAGTTGAATAAAGTCAAACAGATGAGAAATAAACTTGTACTTGAATAACAAAATGACTTGTATATTCGGGGTGATTGCATGTACCTTTCAGTCTTCTCTCCTAATACTCAGGATGTCAGGATGGCCGAGCGGTCCAAGGCGCCAGACTCAAGATGAAAATTCTTCCCTAGTCGGGTGTTCTGGTCTCTGAAAGGAGGCGTGGGTTCAAATCCCACTTCTGACAAGTATTTTGTTCAATAAAGTCAGTCATCTCACTTCCTGGAAATAACTTCTGACTCCAGTTGCGCACCATTGTGAGACTGGGGTTACCTGAACGAGGCATGGCTCAATCCACTTCCGTTGTTCCGGTGGCATATTAGGAAGCAGCTGCCTAACCCACTTGGTAAATGTAAGTGTGTGCTGGTCTTATTCCTGTAAATATCATCCAACATGAATTAAACTCTAGCAGGTGGGAACAAGAAGGCATTTCTTTCTAGGACGGTCAGCTTTTATGTCACCCAGAAGAGCCAATGATCTTAGAGTTGAATAAAGTCAAACAGATGAGAAATAAACTTGTACTTGAATAACAAAATGACTTGTATATTCGGGGTGATTGCATGTACCTTTCAGTCTTCTCTCCTAATACTCAGGATGTCAGGATGGCCGAGCGGTCCAAGGCGCCAGACTCAAGATGAAAATTCTTCCCTAGTTGGGTGTTCTGGTCTCTGAAAGGAGGTGTGGGTTCAAATCCCACTTCTGACAAGTATTTTGTTCAATAAAGTCAGTCATCTCACTTCCTGGAAATAACTTCTGACTCCAGTTGCGCACCATGGTGAGACTGGGGTTACCTGAATGAGTCATGGCTCAATCCACTTCCGTTGTTCCGGTGGCATATTAGGAAGCAGCTGCCTAACCCACTTGGTAAATGTAAGTGTGTGCTGCTCTTATTCCTGTAAATATCATCCAACATGAATTAAACTCTAGCAGGTGGGAACAAGAAGGCATTTCTTTCTAGGACGGTCAGCTTTTATGTCACCCAGAAGAGCCAATGATCTTAGAGTTGAATAAAGTCAAACAGATGAGAAATAAACTTGTACTTGAATAACAAAATGACTTGTATATTCGGGGTGATTGCATGTACCTTTCAGTCTTCTCTCCTAATACTCAGGATGTCAGGATGGCAGAGCGGTCCAAGGCGCCAGACTCAAGATGAAAATTCTTCCCTAGTTGGGTGTTCTGGTCTCTGAAAGGAGGCGTGGGTTCAAATCCCACTTCTGACAAGTATTTTGTTCAATAAAGTCAGTCATCTCACTTCCTGGAAATAACTTCTGACTCCAGTTGCGCACCATTGTGAGACTGGGGTTACCTGAACGAGGCATGGCTCAATCCACTTCCGTTGTTCCGGTGGCATATTAGGAAGCAGCTGCCTAACCCACTTGGTAAATGTAAGTGTGTGCTGGTCTTATTCCTGTAAATATCATCCAACATGAATTAAACTCTAGCAGGTGGGAACAAGAAGGCATTTCTTTCTAGGACGGTCAGCTTTTATGTCACCCAGAAGAGCCAATGATCTTAGAGTTGAATAAAGTCAAACAGATGAGAAATAAACTTGTACTTGAATAACAAAATGACTTGTATATTCGGGGTGATTGCATGTACCTTTCAGTCTTCTCTCCTAATACTCAGGATGTCAGGATGGCCGAGCGGTCCAAGGCGCCAGACTCAAGATGAAAATTCTTCCCTAGTTGGGTGTTCTGGTCTCTGAAAGGAGGCGTGGGTTCAAATCCCACTTCTGACAAGTATTTTGTTCAATAAAGTCAGTCATCTCACTTCCTGGAAATAACTTCTGACTCCAGTTGCGCACCATTGTGAGACTGGGGTTACCTGAACGAGGCATGGTTCAATCCACTTCCGTTGTTCCGGTGGCATATTAGGAAGCAGCTGCCTAACCCACTTGGTAAATGTAAGTGTGTGCTGGTCTTATTCCTGTAAATATCATCCAACATGAATTAAACTCTAGCAGGTGGGAACAAGAAGGAATTTCTTTCTAGGACGGTCAGCTTTTATGTCACCCAGAAGAGCCAATGATCTTAGAGTTGAATAAAGTCAAACAGATGAGAAATAAACTTGTACTTGAATAACAAAATGACTTGTATATTCGGGGTGATTGCATGTACCTTTCAGTCTTCTCTCCTAATACTCAGGATGTCAGGATGGCCGAGCGGTCCAAGGCGCCAGACTCAAGATGAAAATTCTTCCCTAGTTGGGTGTTCTGGTCTCTGAAAGGAGGAGTGGGTTCAAATTTCACTTCTGACAAGTATTTTGTTCAATAAAGTCAGTCATCTCACTTCCTGGAAATAACTTCTGACTCCAGTTGCGCACCATTGTGAGACTGGGGTTACCTGAACGAGGCATGGCTCAATCCACTTCCGTTGTTCCGGTGGCATATTAGGAAGCAGCTGCCTAACCCACTTGGTAAATGTAAGGGTATGTGCACACACACTAATTACGTCCGTAATTGACGGACGTATTTCGGCCGCAAGTACCGGACCGACCACAGTGCAGGGAGCCGGGCTCCTAGCATCATACTTATGTACGATGCTAGGAGTTCCTGCTACTCCGTGGAACTACTGTCCCGTACTGAAAACATGATTACAGTACGGGACAGTTGTCCTGCAGAGAGGCAGGGACTCCTAGCATCGTACATAACTATGATGCTAGGAGCCCGGCTCCCTGCACAGTGTTCGGTCCGGGACTTGCGGCCGAAATACGTCCGTCAATTACGGACGTAATTAGTGTGTGTGCACATACCCTAAGTGTGTGCTGGTCTTATTCCTGTAAATATCATCCAACATGAATTAAACTCTAGCAGGTGGGAACAAGAAGGCATTTCTTTCTAGGACGGTCAGCTTTTATGTCACCCAGAAGAGCCAATGATCTTAGAGTTGAATAAAGTCAAACAGATGAGAAATAAACTTGTACTTGAATAGCAAAATGACTTGTATATTCGGGGTGATTGCATGTACCTTTCAGTCTTCTCTCCTAATACTCAGGATGTCAGGATGGCCGAGCGGTCCAAGGCGCCAGACTCAAGGGTAAAATTCTTCCCTAGTTGGGTGTTCTGGTCTCTGAAAGGAGGTGTGGGTTCAAATCCCACTTCTGACAAGTATTTTGTTCAATAAAGTCAGTCATCTCACTTCCTGGAAATAACTTCTGACTCCAGTTGCGCACCATTGTGAGACTGGGGTTACCTGAACGAGTCATGGCTCAATCCACTTCCGTTGTTCCGGTGGCATATTAGGAAGCAGCTGCCTAACCCACTTGGTAAATGTAAGTGTGTGCTGGTCTTATTCCTGTAAATATCATCCAACAGGAATTAAACTCTAGCAGGTGGGAACAAGAAGGCATTTCTTTCTTGGACGGTCAGCTTTCATGTCACCCAGAAGAGCCAATGATCTTAGAGTTGAATAAAGTCAAACAGATGAGAAATAAACTTGTACTTGAATAACAAAATGATTTGTATATTCGGGGTGATTGCATGTACCTTTCAGTCTTCTCTCCTAATACTCAGGATGTCAGGATGGCCGAGCGGTCCAAGGCGCCAGACTCAAGATGAAAATTCTTCCCTAGTTGGGTGTTCCGGTCTCTGAAAGGAGGCGTGGGTTCAAATCCCACTTCTGACAAGAATTTTGTTCAATAAAGTCAGTCATCTCACTTCCTGGAAATAACTTCTGACTCCAGTTGCGCACCATTGTGAGACTGGGGTTACCTGAACGAGGCATGGCTCAATCCACTTCCGTTGTTCCGGTGGCATATTAGGAAGCAGCTGCCTAACCCACTTGGTAAATGTAACTGTGTGCTGGTCTTATTCCTGTAAATATCATCCAACATGAATTAAACTCTAGCAGGTGGGAACAAGAAGGCATTTCTTTCTAGGACGGTCAGCTTTTATGTCACCCAGAAGAGCCAATGATCTTAGAGTTGAATAAAGTCAAACAGATGAGAAATAAACTTGTACTTGAATAACAAAATGACTTGTATATTCGTGGTGATTGCATGTACCTTTCAGTCTGCTCTCCTAATTCTCCGGATGTCAGGATGGCCGAGCGGTCCAAGGCGCCAGACTCAAGATGAAAATTCTTCCCTAGTTGGGTGTTCTGGTCTCTGAAAGGAGGTGTGGGTTCAAATCCCACTAGTGACAAGTATTTTGTTCAATAAAGTCAGTCATCTCACTTCCTGGAAATAACTTCTGACTCCAGTTGCGCACCATTGTGAGGCTGGGGTTACCTGAACGAGGCATGGCTCAATCCACTTCCGTTGTTCCGGTGGCATATTAGGAAGCAGCTGCCTAACCCATTTGGTAAATGTAAGTGTGTGCTGGTCTTATTCCTGTAAATATCATCCAACATGAATTAAACTCTAGCAGGTGGGAACAAGAAGGCATTTCTTTCTAGGACGGTCAGCTTTTATGTCACCCAGAAGAGCCAATGATCTTAGAGTTGAATAAAGTCAAACAGATGAGAAATAAACTTGTACTTGAATAACAAAATGACTTGTATATTCGGGGTGATTGCATGTACCTTTCAGTCTTCTCTCCTAATACTCAGGATGTCAGGATGGCCGAGCGGTCCAAGGTGCCAGACTCAAGATGAAAATTCTTCCCTAGTCGGGTGTTCTGGTCTCTGAAAGGAGGCGTGGGTTCAAATCCCACTTCTGACAAGTATTTTGTTCAATAAAGTCAGTCATCTCACTTCCTGGAAATAACTTCTGACTCCAGTTGCGCACCATTGTGAGACTGGGGTTACCTGAACGAGGCATGGCTCAATCCACTTCCGTTGTTCCGGTGGCATATTAGGAAGCAGCTGCCTAACCCACTTGGTAAATGTAAGTGTGTGCTGGTCTTATTCCTGTAAATATCATCCAACATGAATTAAACTCTAGCAGGTGGGAACAAGAAGGCATTTCTTTCTAGGACGGTCAGCTTTTATGTCACCCAGAAGAGCCAATGATCTTAGAGTTGAATAAAGTCAAACAGATGAGAAATAAACTTGTACTTGAATAACAAAATGACTTGTATATTCGGGGTGATTGCATGTACCTTTCAGTCTTCTCTCCTAATACTCAGGATGTCAGGATGGCCGAGCGGTCCAAGGCGCCAGACTCAAGATGAAAATTCTTCCCTAGTTGGGTGTTCTGGTCTCTGAAAGGAGGTGTGGGTTCAAATCCCACTTCAATCAAGTATTTTGTTCAATAAAGTCAGTCATCTCACTTCCTGGAAATAACTTCTGACTCCAGTTGCGCACCATGGTGAGACTGGGGTTACCTGAATGAGTCATGGCTCAATCCACTTCCGTTGTTCCGGTGGCATATTAGGAAGCAGCTGCCTAACCCACTTGGTAAATGTAAGTGTGTGCTGCTCTTATTCCTGTAAATATCATCCAACATGAATTAAACTCTAGCAGGTGGGAACAAGAAGGCATTTCTTTCTAGGACGGTCAGCTTTTATGTCACCCAGAAGAGCCAATGATCTTAGAGTTGAATAAAGTCAAACAGATGAGAAATAAACTTGTACTTGAATAACAAAATGACTTGTATATTCGGGGTGATTGCATGTACCTTTCAGTCTTCTCTCCTAATACTCAGGATGTCAGGATGGCAGAGCGGTCCAAGGTGCCAGACTCAAGATGAAAATTCTTCCCTAGTTGGGTGTTCTGGTCTCTGAAAGGAGGCGTGGGTTCAAATCCCACTTCTGACAAGTATTTTGTTCAATAAAGTCAGTCATCTCACTTCCTGGAAATAACTTCTGACTCCAGTTGCGCACCATTGTGAGACTGGGGTTACCTGAACGAGGCATGGCTCAATCCACTTCCGTTGTTCCGGTGGCATATTAGGAAGCAGCTGCCTAACCCACTTGGTAAATGTAAGTGTGTGCTGGTCTTATTCCTGTAAATATCATCCAACATGAATTAAACTCTAGCAGGTGGGAACAAGAAGGCATTTCTTTCTAGGACGGTCAGCTTTTATGTCACCCAGAAGAGCCAATGATCTTAGAGTTGAATAAAGTCAAACAGATGAGAAATAAACTTGTACTTGAATAACAAAATGACTTGTATATTCGGGGTGATTGCATGTACCTTTCAGTCTTCTCTCCTAATACTCAGGATGTCAGGATGGCCGAGCGGTCCAAGGCGCCAGACTCAAGATGAAAATTCTTCCCTAGTTGGGTGTTCTGGTCTCTGAAAGGAGGCGTGGGTTCAAATCCCACTTCTGACAAGTATTTTGTTCAATAAAGTCAGTCATCTCACTTCCTGGAAATAACTTCTGACTCCAGTTGCGCACCATTGTGAGACTGGGGTTACCTGAACGAGGCATGGTTCAATCCACTTCCGTTGTTCCGGTGGCATATTAGGAAGCAGCTGCCTAACCCACTTGGTAAATGTAAGTGTGTGCTGGTCTTATTCCTGTAAATATCATCCAACATGAATTAAACTCTAGCAGGTGGGAACAAGAAGGAATTTCTTTCTAGGACGGTCAGCTTTTATGTCACCCAGAAGAGCCAATGATCTTAGAGTTGAATAAAGTCAAACAGATGAGAAATAAACTTGTACTTGAATAACAAAATGACTTGTATATTCGGGGTGATTGCATGTACCTTTCAGTCTTCTCTCCTAATACTCAGGATGTCAGGATGGCCGAGCGGTCCAAGGCGCCAGACTCAAGATGAAAATTCTTCCCTAGTTGGGTGTTCTGGTCTCTGAAAGGAGGAGTGGGTTCAAATTTCACTTCTGACAAGTATTTTGTTCAATAAAGTCAGTCATCTCACTTCCTGGAAATAACTTCTGACTCCAGTTGCGCACCATTGTGAGACTGGGGTTACCTGAACGAGGCATGGCTCAATCCACTTCCGTTGTTCCGGTGGCATATTAGGAAGCAGCTGCCTAACCCACTTGGTAAATGTAAGTGTGTGCTGGTCTTATTCCTGTAAATATCATCCAACATGAATTCAACTCTAGCAGGTGGGAACAAGAAGGCATTTCTTTCTAGGACGGTCAGCTTTTATGTCACCCAGAAGAGCCAATGATCTTAGAGTTGAATAAAGTCAAACAGATGAGAAATAAACTTGTACTTGAATAGCAAAATGACTTGTATATTCGGGGTGATTGCATGTACCTTTCAGTCTTCTCTCCTAATACTCAGGATGTCAGGATGGCCGAGCGGTCCAAGGCGCCAGACTCAAGATGAAAATTCTTCCCTAGTTGGGTGTTCTGGTCTCTGAAAGGAGGTGTGGGTTCAAATCCCACCTCTGACAAGTATTTTGTTCAATAAAGTCAGTCATCTCACTTCCTGGAAATAACTTCTGACTCCAGTTGCGCACCATTGTGAGACTGGGGTTACCACTTCCGTTGTCCCGGTGGCATATTAGGAAGCAGCTGCCTAACCCACTTGGTAAATGTAAGTGTGTGTTGGTCTTATTCCTGTAAATATCAACCAACATGAATAAAACTCTAGCAGGTGGGAACAAGAAGGCATTTCTTTCTAGGACGGTCAGCTTTTATGTCACCCAGAAGAGCCAATGATCTTAGAGTTGAATAAAGTCAAACAGATGAGAAATAAACTTGTACTTGAATAACAAAAGGACTTGTATATTCGGGGTGATTGCATGTACCTTTCAGTCTTCTCTCCTAATACTCAGGATGTCAGGATGGCCGAGCGGTCCAAGGCGCCAGACTCAAGGGTAAAATTCTTCCCTAGTTGGGTGTTCTGGTCTCTGAAAGGAGGAGTGGGTTCAAATTTCACTTCTGACAAGTATTTTGTTCAATAAAGTCAGTCATCTCACTTCCTGGAAATAACTTCTGACTCCAGTTGCGCACCATTGTGAGACTGGGGTTACCTGAACGAGGCATGGCTCAATCCACTTCCGTTGTTCCGGTGGCATATTAGGAAGCAGCTGCCTAACCCACTTGGTAAATGTAAGGGTATGTGCACACACACTAATTACGTCCGTAATTGACGGACGTATTTCGGCCGCAAGTACCGGACCGACCACAGTGCAGGGAGCCGGGCTCCTAGCATCATACTTATGTACGATGCTAGGAGTTCCTGCTACTCCGTGGAACTACTGTCCCGTACTGAAAACATGATTACAGTACGGGACAGTTGTCCTGCAGAGAGGCAGGGACTCCTAGCATCGTACATAACTATGATGCTAGGAGCCCGGCTCCCTGCACAGTGTTCGGTCCGGGACTTGCGGCCGAAATACGTCCGTCAATTACGGACGTAATTAGTGTGTGTGCACATACCCTAAGTGTGTGCTGGTCTTATTCCTGTAAATATCATCCAACATGAATTAAACTCTAGCAGGTGGGAACAAGAAGGCATTTCTTTCTAGGACGGTCAGCTTTTATGTCACCCAGAAGAGCCAATGATCTTAGAGTTGAATAAAGTCAAACAGATGAGAAATAAACTTGTACTTGAATAGCAAAATGACTTGTATATTCGGGGTGATTGCATGTACCTTTCAGTCTTCTCTCCTAATACTCAGGATGTCAGGATGGCCGAGCGGTCCAAGGCGCCAGACTCAAGGGTAAAATTCTTCCCTAGTTGGGTGTTCTGGTCTCTGAAAGGAGGTGTGGGTTCAAATCCCACTTCTGACAAGTATTTTGTTCAATAAAGTCAGTCATCTCACTTCCTGGAAATAACTTCTGACTCCAGTTGCGCACCATTGTGAGACTGGGGTTACCTGAACGAGTCATGGCTCAATCCACTTCCGTTGTTCCGGTGGCATATTAGGAAGCAGCTGCCTAACCCACTTGGTAAATGTAAGTGTGTGCTGGTCTTATTCCTGTAAATATCATCCAACAGGAATTAAACTCTAGCAGGTGGGAACAAGAAGGCATTTCTTTCTTGGACGGTCAGCTTTCATGTCACCCAGAAGAGCCAATGATCTTAGAGTTGAATAAAGTCAAACAGATGAGAAATAAACTTGTACTTGAATAACAAAATGACTTGTATATTCGGGGTGATTGCATGTACCTTTCAGTCTTCTCTCCTAATACTCAGGATGTCAGGATGGCCGAGCGGTCCAAGGCGCCAGACTCAAGATGAAAATTCTTCCCTAGTTGGGTGTTCCGGTCTCTGAAAGGAGGCGTGGGTTCAAATCCCACTTCTGACAAGAATTTTGTTCAATAAAGTCAGTCATCTCACTTCCTGGAAATAACTTCTGACTCCAGTTGCGCACCATTGTGAGACTGGGGTTACCTGAACGAGGCATGGCTCAATCCACTTCCGTTGTTCCGGTGGCATATTAGGAAGCAGCTGCCTAACCCACTTGGTAAATGTAACTGTGTGCTGGTCTTATTCCTGTAAATATCATCCAACATGAATTAAACTCTAGCAGGTGGGAACAAGAAGGCATTTCTTTCTAGGACGGTCAGCTTTTATGTCACCCAGAAGAGCCAATGATCTTAGAGTTGAATAAAGTCAAACAGATGAGAAATAAACTTGTACTTGAATAACAAAATGACTTGTATATTCGTGGTGATTGCATGTACCTTTCAGTCTGCTCTCCTAATTCTCCGGATGTCAGGATGGCCGAGCGGTCCAAGGCGCCAGACTCAAGATGAAAATTCTTCCCTAGTTGGGTGTTCTGGTCTCTGAAAGGAGGTGTGGGTTCAAATCCCACTAGTGACAAGTATTTTGTTCAATAAAGTCAGTCATCTCACTTCCTGGAAATAACTTCTGACTCCAGTTGCGCACCATTGTGAGGCTGGGGTTACCTGAACGAGGCATGGCTCAATCCACTTCCGTTGTTCCGGTGGCATATTAGGAAGCAGCTGCCTAACCCATTTGGTAAATGTAAGTGTGTGCTGGTCTTATTCCTGTAAATATCATCCAACATGAATTAAACTCTAGCAGGTGGGAACAAGAAGGCATTTCTTTCTAGGACGGTCAGCTTTTATGTCACCCAGAAGAGCCAATGATCTTAGAGTTGAATAAAGTCAAACAGATGAGAAATAAACTTGTACTTGAATAACAAAATGACTTGTATATTCGGGGTGATTGCATGTACCTTTCAGTCTTCTCTCCTAATACTCAGGATGTCAGGATGGCCGAGTGGTCCAAGGCGCCAGACTCAAGATGAAAATTCTTCCCTAGTTGGGTGTTCTGGTCTCTGAAAGGAGGTGTGGGTTCAAATCCCACTTCTGACAAGTATTTTGTTCAATAAAGTCAGTCATCTCACTTCCTGGAAATAACTTCTGACTCCAGTTGCACACCATTGTGAGACTGGGGGTAACTGAGCGAGGCATGGCTCAATCCACTTCCGTTGTCCCGGTGGCATATTAGGAAGCAGCTGCCTAACCCACTTGGTAAATGTAAGTGTGTGCTGGTCTTATTCCTGTAAATATCATCCAACATGAATTAAACTCTAGCAGGTGGGAACAAGAAGGCATTTCTTTCTAGGACGGTCAGCTTTTATGTCACCCAGAAGAGCCAATGATCTTAGAGTTGAATAAAGTCAAACAGATGAGAAATAAACTTGTACTTGAATAACAAAATGACTTGTATATTCGGGGTGATTGCATGTACCTTTCAGTCTTCTCTCCTAATACTCAGGATGTCAGGATGGCAGAGCGGTCCAAGGCGCCAGACTCAAGATGAAAATTCTTCCCTAGTTGGGTGTTCTGGTCTCTGAAAGGAGGCGTGGGTTCAAATCCCACTTCTGACAAGTATTTTGTTCAATAAAGTCAGTCATCTCACTTCCTGGAAATAACTTCTGACTCCAGTTGCGCACCATTGTGAGACTGGGGTTACCTGAACGAGGCATGGCTCAATCCACTTCCGTTGTTCCGGTGGCATATTAGGAAGCAGCTGCCTAACCCACTTGGTAAATGTAAGTGTGTGCTGGTCTTATTCCTGTAAATATCATCCAACATGAATTAAACTCTAGCAGGTGGGAACAAGAAGGCATTTCTTTCTAGGACGGTCAGCTTTTATGTCACCCAGAAGAGCCAATGATCTTAGAGTTGAATAAAGTCAAACAGATGAGAAATAAACTTGTACTTGAATAACAAAATGACTTGTATATTCGGGGTGATTGCATGTACCTTTCAGTCTTCTCTCCTAACACTCAGGATGTCAGGATGGCCGAGTGGTCCAAGGCGCCAGACTCAAGGGTAAAATTCTTCCCTAGTTGGGTGTTCTGGTCTCTGAAAGGAGGAGTGGGTTCAAATTTCACTTCTGACAAGTATTTTGTTCAATAAAGTCAGTCATCTCACTTCCTGGAAATAACTTCTGACTCCAGTTGCGCACCATTGTGAGACTGGGGTTACCTGAACGAGGCATGGCTCAATCCACTTCCGTTGTTCCGGTGGCATATTAGGAAGCAGCTGCCTAACCCACTTGGTAAATGTAAGTGTGTGCTGGTCTTATTCCTGTAAATATCATCCAACATGAATTAAACTCTAGCAGGTGGGAACAAGAAGGCATTTCTTTCTAGGACGGTCAGCTTTTATGTCACCCAGAAGAGCCAATGATCTTAGAGTTGAATAAAGTCAAACAGATGAGAAATAAACTTGTACTTGAATAACAAAATGACTTGTATATTCGGGGTGATTGCATGTACCTTTCAGTCTTCTCTCCTAATACTCAGGATGTCAGGATGGCCGAGCGGTCCAAGGCGCCAGACTCAAGATGAAAATTCTTCCCTAGTTGGGTGTTCTGGTCTCTGAAAGGAGGTGTGGGTTCAAATCCCACTTCTGACAAGTATTTTGTTCAATAAAGTCAGTCATCTCACTTCCTGGAAATAACTTCTGACTCCAGTTGCACACCATTGTGAGACTGGGGGTAACTGAGCGAGGCATGGCTCAATCCACTTCCGTTGTCCCGGTGGCATATTAGGAAGCAGCTGCCTAACCCACTTGGTAAATGTAAGTGTGTGCTGGTCTTATTCCTGTAAATATCATCCAACATGAATTAAACTCTAGCAGGTGGGAACAAGAAGGCATTTCTTTCTAGGACGGTCAGCTTTTATGTCACCCAGAAGAGCCAATGATCTTAGAGTTGAATAAAGTCAAACAGATGAGAAATAAACTTGTACTTGAATAACAAAATGACTTGTATATTCGGGGTGATTGCATGTACCTTTCAGTCTTCTCTCCTAATGCTCAGGATGTCAGGATGGCAGAGCGGTCCAAGGCGCCAGACTCAAGATGAAAATTCTTCCCTAGTTGGGTGTTCTGGTCTCTGAAAGGAGGCGTGGGTTCAAATCCCACTTCTGACAAGTATTTTGTTCAATAAAGTCAGTCATCTCACTTCCTGGAAATAACTTCTGACTCCAGTTGCGCACCATTGTGAGACTGGGGTTACCTGAACGAGGCATGGCTCAATCCACTTCCGTTGTTCCGGTGGCATATTAGGAAGCAGCTGCCTAACCCACTTGGTAAATGTAAGTGTGTGCTGGTCTTATTCCTGTAAATATCATCCAACATGAATTAAACTCTAGCAGGTGGGAACAAGAAGGCATTTCTTTCTAGGACGGTCAGCTTTTATGTCACCCAGAAGAGCCAATGATCTTAGAGTTGAATAAAGTCAAACAGATGAGAAATAAACTTGTACTTGAATAACAAAATGACTTGTATATTCGGGGTGATTGCATGTACCTTTCAGTCTTCTCTCCTAATACTCAGGATGTCAGGATGGCCGAGCGGTCCAAGGCGCCAGACTCAAGATGAAAATTCTTCCCTAGTTGGGTGTTCTGGTCTCTGAAAGGAGGCGTGGGTTCAAATCCCACTTCTGACAAGTATTTTGTTCAATAAAGTCAGTCATCTCACTTCCTGGAAATAACTTCTGACTCCAGTTGCGCACCATTGTGAGACTGGGGTTACCTGAACGAGGCATGGCTCAATCCACTTCCGTTGTTCCGGTGGCATATTAGGAAGCAGCTGCCTAACCCACTTGGTAAATGTAAGTGTGTGCTGGTCTTATTCCTGTAAATATCATCCAACATGAATTAAACTCTAGCAGGTGGGAACAAGAAGGCATTTCTTTCTAGGACGGTCAGCTTTTATGTCACCCAGAAGAGCCAATGATCTTAGAGTTGAATAAAGTCAAACAGATGAGAAATAAACTTGTACTTGAATAACAAAATGACTTGTATATTCGGGGTGATTGCATGTACCTTTCAGTCTTCTCTCCTAATACTCAGGATGTCAGGATGGCCGAGCGGTCCAAGGCGCCAGACTCAAGATGAAAATTCTTCTCTGGTCAGGTGTTCTGGTCTCTGAAAGGAGGCGTGGGTTCAAATCCCATTTCTGACAAGTATTTTGTTCAATAAAGTCAGTCATCTCACTTCCTGGAAATAACTTCTGACTCCAGTTGCGCACCATTGTGAGAATGGGGTTACCTGAACGAGGCATGGCTCAATCCACTTCCGTTGTTCCGGTGGCATATTAGGAAGCAGCTGCCTAACCCACTTGGTAAATGTAAGTGTGTGCTGGTCTTATTCCTGTAAATATCATCCAACATGAATTAAACTCTAGCAGGTGGGAACAAGAAGGCATTGCTTTCTAGGACGGTCAGCTTTTATGTCACCCAGAAGAGCCAATGATCTTAGAGTTGAATAAAGTCAAACAGATGAGAAATAAACTTGTACTTGAATAACAAAATGACTTGTATATTCGGGGTGATTGCATGTACCTTTCAGTCTTCTCTCCTAATACTCAGGATGTCAGGATGGTCGAGCGGTCCAAGGCGCCAGACTCAAGATGAAAATTCTTCCCTAGTTGTGTGTTCTGGTCTCTGAAAGGAGGCGTGGGTTCAAATCCCACTTCTGACAAGTATTTTGTTCGATAAAGTCAGTCATCTCACTTCCTGGAAATAACTTCTGACTCCAGTTGCGCACCATTGTGAGACTGGGGTTACCTGAACGAGTCATGGCTCAATCCACTTCCGTTGTTCCGGTGGCATATTAGGAAGCAGCTGCCTAACCCACTTGGTAAATGTAAGTGTGTGCTGGTCTTATTCCTGTAAATATCATCCAACAGGAATTAAACTCTAGCAGGTGGGAACAAGAAGGCATTTCTTTCTTGGACGGTCAGCTTTTATGTCACCCAGAAGAGCCAATGATCTTAGAGTTGAATAAAGTCAAACAGATGAGAAATAAACTTGTACTTGAATAACAAAATGACTTGTATATTCGTGGTGATTGCATGTACCTTTCAGTCTGCTCTCCTAATACTCAGGATGTCAGGATGGCCGAGTGGTCCAAGGCGCCAGACTCAAGGGTAAAATTCTTCCCTAGTTGGGTGTTCTGGTCTCTGAAAGGAGGAGTGGGTTCAAATTTCACTTCTGACAAGTATTTTGTTCAATAAAGTCAGTCATCTCACTTCCTGGAAATAACTTCTGACTCCAGTTGCGCACCATTGTGAGACTGGGGTTACCTGAACGAGGCATGGCTCAATCCACTTCCGTTGTTCCGGTGGCATATTAGGAAGCAGCTGCCTAACCCACTTGGTAAATGTAAGTGTGTGCTGGTCTTATTCCTGTAAATATCATCCAACATGAATTAAACTCTAGCAGGTGGGAACAAGAAGGCATTTCTTTCTAGGACGGTCAGCTTTTATGTCACCCAGAAGAGCCAATGATCTTAGAGTTGAATAAAGTCAAACAGATGAGAAATAAACTTGTACTTGAATAACAAAATGACTTGTATATTCGGGGTGATTGCATGTACCTTTCAGTCTTCTCTCCTAATACTCAGGATGTCAGGATGGCCGAGCGGTCCAAGGCGCCAGACTCAAGATGAAAATTCTTCCCTGGTCAGGTGTTCTGGTCTCTGAAAGGAGGCGTGGGTTCAAATCCCATTTCTGACAAGTATTTTGTTCAATAAAGTCAGTCATCTCACTTCCTGGAAATAACTTCTGACTCCAGTTGCGCACCATTGTGAGAATGGGGTTACCTGAACGAGTCATGGCTCAATCCACTTCCGTTGTTCCGGTGGCATATTAGGAAGCAGCTGCCTAACCCACTTGGTAAATGTAAGTGTGTGCTGGTCTTATTCCTGTAAATATCATCCAACAGGAATTAAACTCTAGCAGGTGGGAACAAGAAGGCATTTCTTTCTAGGACGGTCAGCTTTTATGTCACCCAGAGGAGCCAATGATCTTAGAGTTGAATAAAGTCAAACAGATGAGAAATAAACTTGTACTTGAATAACAAAATGACTTGTATATTCGGGATGATTGCATGTACCTTTCAGTCTTCTCTCCTAATACTCAGGATGTCAGGATGGCCGAGTGGTCCAAGGCGCCAGACTCAAGATGAAAATTCTTCCCTAGTCGGGTGTTCTGGTCTCTGAAAGGAGGCGTGGGTTCAAATCCCACTTCTGACAAGTATTTTGTTCAATAAAGTCAGTCATCTCACTTCCTGGAAATAACTTCTGACTCCAGTTGCGCACCATTGTGAGACTGGGGTTACCTGAACGAGGCATGGCTCAATCCACTTCCGTTGTTCCGGTGGCATATTAGGAAGCAGCTGCCTAACCCACTTGGTAAATGTAAGTGTGTGCTGGTCTTATTCCTGTAAATATCATCCAACATGAATTAAACTCTAGCAGGTGGGAACAAGAAGGCATTTCTTTCTAGGACGGTCAGCTTTTATGTCACCCAGAAGAGCCAATGATCTTAGAGTTGAATAAAGTCAAACAGATGAGAAATAAACTTGTACTTGAATAACAAAATGACTTGTATATTCGGGGTGATTGCATGTACCTTTCAGTCTTCTCTCCTAATACTCAGGATGTCAGGATGGCAGAGCGGTCCAAGGCGCCAGACTCAAGATGAAAATTCTTCCCTAGTTGGGTGTTCTGGTCTCTGAAAGGAGGCGTGGGTTCAAATCCCACTTCTGACAAGTATTTTGTTCAATAAAGTCAGTCATCTCACTTCCTGGAAATAACTTCTGACTCCAGTTGCGCACCATTGTGAGACTGGGGTTACCTGAACGAGGCATGGCTCAATCCACTTCCGTTGTTCCGGTGGCATATTAGGAAGCAGCTGCCTAACCCACTTGGTAAATGTAAGTGTGTGCTGGTCTTATTCCTGTAAATATCATCCAACATGAATTAAACTCTAGCAGGTGGGAACAAGAAGGCATTTCTTTCTAGGACGGTCAGCTTTTATGTCACCCAGAAGAGCCAATGATCTTAGAGTTGAATAAAGTCAAACAGATGAGAAATAAACTTGTACTTGAATAACAAAATGACTTGTATATTCGGGGTGATTGCATGTACCTTTCAGTCTTCTCTCCTAATACTCAGGATGTCAGGATGGCCGAGCGGTCCAAGGCGCCAGACTCAAGATGAAAATTCTTCCCTGGTCAGGTGTTCTGGTCTCTGAAAGGAGGCGTGGGTTCAAATCCCATTTCTGACAAGTATTTTGTTCAATAAAGTCAGTCATCTCACTTCCTGGAAATAACTTCTGACTCCAGTTGCGCACCATTGTGAGAATGGGGTTACCTGAACGAGGCATGGCTCAATCCACTTCCGTTGTTCCGGTGGCATATTAGGAAGCAGCTGCCTAACCCACTTGGTAAATGTAAGTGTGTGCTGGTCTTATTCCTGTAAATATCATCCAACATGAATTAAACTCTAGCAAGTGGGAACAAGAAGGCATTGCTTTCTAGGACGGTCAGCTTTTATGTCACCCAGAAGAGCCAATGATCTTAGAGTTGAATAAAGTCAAACAGATGAGAAATAAACTTGTACTTGAATAACAAAATGACTTGTATATTCGGGGTGATTGCATGTACCTTTCAGTCTTCTCTCCTAATACTCAGGATGTCAGGATGGTCGAGCGGTCCAAGGCGCCAGACTCAAGATGAAAATTCTTCCCTAGTTGGGTGTTCTGGTCTCTGAAAGGAGGCGTGGGTTCAAATCCCACTTCTGACAAGTATTTTGTTCGATAAAGTCAGTCATCTCACTTCCTGGAAATAACTTCTGACTCCAGTTGCGCACCATTGTGAGACTGGGGTTACCTGAACGAGTCATGGCTCAATCCACTTCCGTTGTTCCGGTGGCATATTAGGAAGCAGCTGCCTAACCCACTTGGTAAATGTAAGTGTGTGCTGGTCTTATTCCTGTAAATATCATCCAACAGGAATTAAACTCTAGCAGGTGGGAACAAGAAGGCATTTCTTTCTTGGACGGTCAGCTTTTATGTCACCCAGAAGAGCCAATGATCTTAGAGTTGAATAAAGTCAAACAGATGAGAAATAAACTTGTACTTGAATAACAAAATCACTTGTATATTCGTGGTGATTGCATGTACCTTTCAGTCTGCTCTCCTAATACTCAGGATGTCAGGATGGCCGAGCGGTCCAAGGCGCCAGACTCAAGATGAAAATTCTTCCCTAGTTGGGTGTTCTGGTCTCTGAAAGGAGGCGTGGGTTCAAATCCCACTTCTGACAAGTATTTTGTTCAATAAAGTCAGTCATCTCACTTCCTGGAAATAACTTCTGACTCCAGTTGCGCACCATTGTGAGACTGGGGTTACCTGAACGAGGCATGGCTCAATCCACTTCCGTTGTTCCGGTGGCATATTAGGAAGCAGCTGCCTAACCCACTTGGTAAATGTAAGTGTGTGCTGGTCTTATTCCTGTAAATATCATCCAACATGAATTAAACTCTAGCAGGTGGGAACAAGAAGGCATTTCTTTCTAGGACGGTCAGCTTTTATGTCACCCAGAAGAGCCAATGATCTTAGAGTTGAATAAAGTCAAACAGATGAGAAATAAACTTGTACTTGAATAACAAAATGACTTGTATATTCGGGGTGATTGCATGTACCTTTCAGTCTTCTCTCCTAATACTCAGGATGTCAGGATGGCCGAGCGGTCCAAGGCGCCAGACTCAAGATGAAAATTCTTCCCTAGTTGGGTGTTCTGGTCTCTGAAAGGAGGCGTGGGTTCAAATCCCACTTCTGACAAGTATTTTGTTCAATAAAGTCAGTCATCTCACTTCCTGGAAATAACTTCTGACTCCAGTTGCGCACCATTGTGAGACTGGGGTTACCTGAACGAGGCATGGTTCAATCCACTTCCGTTGTTCCGGTGGCATATTAGGAAGCAGCTGCCTAACCCACTTGGTAAATGTAAGTGTGTGCTGGTCTTATTCCTGTAAATATCATCCAACATGAATTAAACTCTAGCAGGTGGGAACAAGAAGGCATTTCTTTCTAGGACGGTCAGCTTTTATGTCACCCAGAAGAGCCAATGATCTTAGAGTTGAATAAAGTCAAACAGATGAGAAATAAACTTGTACTTGAATAACAAAATGACTTGTATATTCGGGGTGATTGCATGTACCTTTCAGTCTTCTCTCCTAATACTCAGGATGTCAGGATGGCCGAGCGGTCCAAGGCGCCAGACTCAAGATGAAAATTCTTCCCTAGTTGGGTGTTCTGGTCTCTGAAAGGAGGAGTGGGTTCAAATTTCACTTCTGACAAGTATTTTGTTCAATAAAGTCAGTCATCTCACTTCCTGGAAATAACTTCTGACTCCAGTTGCGCACCATTGTGAGACTGGGGTTACCTGAACGAGGCATGGCTCAATCCACTTCCGTTGTTCCGGTGGAATATTAGGAAGCAGCTGCCTAACCCACTTGGTAAATGTAAGGGTATGTGCACACACACTAATTACGTCCGTAATTGACGGACGTATTTCGGCCGCAAGTACCGGACCGACCACAGTGCAGGGAGCCGGGCTCCTAGCATCATACTTATGTACGATGCTAGGAGTTCCTGCTACTCCGTGGAACTACTGTCCCGTACTGAAAACATGATTACAGTACGGGACAGTTGTCCTGCAGAGAGGCAGGGACTCCTAGCATCGTACATAACTATGATGCTAGGAGCCCGGCTCCCTGCACAGTGTTCGGTCCGGGACTTGCGGCCGAAATACGTCCGTCAATTACGGACGTAATTAGTGTGTGTGCACATACCCTAAGTGTGTGCTGGTCTTATTCCTGTAAATATCATCCAACATGAATTAAACTCTAGCAGGTGGGAACAAGAAGGCATTTCTTTCTAGGACGGTCAGCTTTTATGTCACCCAGAAGAGCCAATGATCTTAGAGTTGAATAAAGTCAAACAGATGAGAAATAAACTTGTACTTGAATAACAAAATGACTTGTATATTCGGGGTGATTGCATGTACCTTTCAGTCTTCTCTCCTAATGCTCAGGATGTCAGGATGGCAGAGCGGTCCAAGGCACCAGACTCAAGATGAAAATTCTTCCCTAGTTGGGTGTTCTGGTCTCTGAAAGGAGGCGTGGGTTCAAATCCCACTTCTGACAAGTATTTTGTTCAATAAAGTCAGTCATCTCACTTCCTGGAAATAACTTCTGACTCCAGTTGCGCACCATTGTGAGACTGGGGTTACCTGAACGAGGCATGGCTCAATCCACTTCCGTTGTTCCGGTGGCATATTAGGAAGCAGCTGCCTAACCCACTTGGTAAATGTAAGTGTGTGCTGGTCTTATTCCTGTAAATATCATCCAACATGAATTAAACTCTAGCAGGTGGGAACAAGAAGGCATTTCTTTCTAGGACGGTCAGCTTTTATGTCACCCAGAAGAGCCAATGATCTTAGAGTTGAATAAAGTCAAACAGATGAGAAATAAACTTGTACTTGAATAACAAAATGACTTGTATATTCGGGGTGATTGCATGTACCTTTCAGTCTTCTCTCCTAACACTCAGGATGTCAGGATGGCCGAGTGGTCCAAGGCACCAGACTCAAGGGTAAAATTCTTCCCTAGTTGGGTGTTCTGGTCTCTGAAAGGAGGAGTGGGTTCAAATTTCACTTCTGACAAGTATTTTGTTCAATAAAGTCAGTCATCTCACTTCCTGGAAATAACTTCTGACTCCAGTTGCGCACCATTGTGAGACTGGGGTTACCTGAACGAGGCATGGCTCAATCCACTTCCGTTGTTCCGGTGGCATATTAGGAAGCAGCTGCCTAACCCACTTGGTAAATGTAAGTGTGTGCTGGTCTTATTCCTGTAAATATCATCCAACATGAATTAAACTCTAGCAGGTGGGAACAAGAAGGCATTTCTTTCTAGGACGGTCAGCTTTTATGTCACCCAGAAGAGCCAATGATCTTAGAGTTGAATAAAGTCAAACAGATGAGAAATAAACTTGTACTTGAATAACAAAATGACTTGTATATTCGGGGTGATTGCATGTACCTTTCAGTCTTCTCTCCTAACACTCAGGATGTCAGGATGGCCGAGTGGTCCAAGGCGCCAGACTCAAGGGTAAAATTCTTCCCTAGTTGGGTGTTCTGGTCTCTGAAAGGAGGAGTGGGTTCAAATTTCACTTCTGACAAGTATTTTGTTCAATAAAGTCAGTCATCTCACTTCCTGGAAATAACTTCTGACTCCAGTTGCGCACCATTGTGAGAATGGGGTTACCTGAACGAGGCATGGCTCAATCCACTTCCGTTGTTCCGGTGGCATATTAGGAAGCAGCTGCCTAACCCACTTGGTAAATGTAAGTGTGTGCTGGTCTTATTCCTGTAAATATCATCCAACATGAATTAAACTCTAGCAGGTGGGAACAAGAAGGCATTGCTTTCTAGGACGGTCAGCTTTTATGTCACCCAGAAGAGCCAATGATCTTAGAGTTGAATAAAGTCAAACAGATGAGAAATAAACTTGTACTTGAATAACAAAATGACTTGTATATTCGGGGTGATTGCATGTACCTTTCAGTCTTCTCTCCTAATACTCAGGATGTCAGGATGGTCGAGCGGTCCAAGGCGCCAGACTCAAGATGAAAATTCTTCCCTAGTTGTGTGTTCTGGTCTCTGAAAGGAGGCGTGGGTTCAAATCCCACTTCTGACAAGTATTTTGTTCGATAAAGTCAGTCATCTCACTTCCTGGAAATAACTTCTGACTCCAGTTGCGCACCATTGTGAGACTGGGGTTACCTGAACGAGTCATGGCTCAATCCTCTTCCGTTGTTCCGGTGGCATATTAGGAAGCAGCTGCCTAACCCACTTGGTAAATGTAAGTGTGTGCTGGTCTTATTCCTGTAAATATCATCCAACATGAATTAAACTCTAGCAGGTGGGAACAAGAAGGCATTTCTTTCTTGGACGGTCAGCTTTTATGTCACCCAGAAGAGCCAATGATCTTAGAGTTGAATAAAGTCAAACAGATGAGAAATAAACTTGTACTTGAATAACAAAATGACTTGTATATTCGTGGTGATTGCATGTACCTTTCAGTCTGCTCTCCTAACACTCAGGATGTCAGGATGGCCGAGTGGTCCAAGGCGCCAGACTCAAGGGTAAAATTCTTCCCTAGTTGGGTGTTCTGGTCTCTGAAAGGAGGAGTGGGTTCAAATTTCACTTCTGACAAGTATTTTGTTCAATAAAGTCAGTCATCTCACTTCCTGGAAATAACTTCTGACTCCAGTTGCGCACCATTGTGAGACTGGGGTTACCTGAACGAGGCATGGCTCAATCCACTTCCGTTGTTCCGGTGGCATATTAGGAAGCAGCTGCCTAACCCACTTGGTAAATGTAAGTGTGTGCTGGTCTTATTCCTGTAAATATCATCCAACATGAATTAAACTCTAGCAGGTGGGAACAAGAAGGCATTTCTTTCTAGGACGGTCAGCTTTTATGTCACCCAGAAGAGCCAATGATCTTAGAGTTGAATAAAGTCAAACAGATGAGAAATAAACTTGTACTTGAATAACAAAATGACTTGTATATTCGGGGTGATTGCATGTACCTTTCAGTCTTCTCTCCTAATACTCAGGATGTCAGGATGGCCGAGCGGTCCAAGGCGCCAGACTCAAGATGAAAATTCTTCCCTAGTTGGGTGTTCTGGTCTCTGAAAGGAGGCGTGGGTTCAAATCCCACTTCTGACAAGTATTTTGTTCAATAAAGTCAGTCATCTCACTTCCTGGAAATAACTTCTGACTCCAGTTGCGCACCATTGTGAGACTGGGGTTACCTGAACGAGGCATGGCTCAATCCACTTCCGTTGTTCCGGTGGCATATTAGGAAGCAGCTGCCTAACCCACTTGGTAAATGTAAGTGTGTGCTGGTCTTATTCCTGTAAATATCATCCAACATGAATTAAACTCTAGCCGGTGGGAACAAGAAGGCATTTCTTTCTAGGACGGTCAGCTTTTATGTCACCCAGAAGAGCCAATGATCTTAGAGTTGAATAAAGTCAAACAGATGAGAAATAAACTTGTACTTGAATAACAAAATGACTTGTATATTCGGGGTGATTGCATGTACCTTTCAGTCTTCTCTCCTAATACTCAGGATGTCAGGATGGCCGAGCGGTCCAAGGCGCCAGACTCAAGATGAAAATTCTTCCCTGGTCAGGTGTTCTGGTCTCTGAAAGGAGGCGTGGGTTCAAATCCCATTTCTGACAAGTATTTTGTTCAATAAAGTCAGTCATCTCACTTCCTGGAAATAACTTCTGACTCCAGTTGCGCACCATTGTGAGAATGGGGTTACCTGAACGAGGCATGGCTCAATCCACTTCCGTTGTTCCGGTGGCATATTAGGAAGCAGCTGCCTAACCCACTTGGTAAATGTAAGTGTGTGCTGGTCTTATTCCTGTAAATATCATCCAACATGAAGAAAACTCTAGCAGGTGGGAACAAGAAGGCATTTCTTTCTAGGACGGTCAGCTTTTATGTCACCCAGAGGAGCCAATGATCTTAGAATTGAATAAAGTCAAACAGATGAGAAATAAACTTGTACTTGAATAACAAAATGACTTGTATATTCGGGGTGATTGCATGTACCTTTCAGTCTTCTCTCCTAATACTCAGGATGTCAGGATGGCCGAGCGGTCCAAGGCGCCAGACTCAAGATGAAAATTCTTCCCTAGTCGGGTGTTCTGGTCTCTGAAAGGAGGCGTGGGTTCAAATCCCACTTCTGACAAGTATTTTGTTCAATAAAGTCAGTCATCTCACTTCCTGGAAATAACTTCTGACTCCAGTTGCGCACCATTGTGAGACTGGGGTTACCTGAACGAGGCATGGCTCAATCCACTTCCGTTGTTCCGGTGGCATATTAGGAAGCAGCTGCCTAACCCACTTGGTAAATGTAAGTGTGTGCTGGTCTTATTCCTGTAAATATCATCCAACATGAATTAAACTCTAGCCGGTGGGAACAAGAAGGCATTTCTTTCTAGGACGGTCAGCTTTTATGTCACCCAGAAGAGCCAATGATCTTAGAGTTGAATAAAGTCAAACAGATGAGAAATAAACTTGTACTTGAATAACAAAATGACTTGTATATTCGGGGTGATTGCATGTACCTTTCAGTCTTCTCTCCTAATACTCAGGATGTCAGGATGGCCGAGCGGTCCAAGGCGCCAGACTCAAGATGAAAATTCTTCCCTGGTCAGGTGTTCTGGTCTCTGAAAGGAGGCGTGGGTTCAAATCCCATTTCTGACAAGTATTTTGTTCAATAA
Source organism: Rhinoderma darwinii (assembly GCF_050947455.1). Lineage (NCBI taxonomy): Eukaryota > Metazoa > Chordata > Amphibia > Anura > Rhinodermatidae > Rhinoderma > Rhinoderma darwinii. The sequence goes on along the minus strand of NC_134690.1, from coordinate 130,586,157 downwards.
AGTCAGTCATCTCACTTCCTGGAAATAACTTCTGACTCCAGTTGCGCACCATTGTGAGAATGGGGTTACCTGAACGAGGCATGGCTCAATCCACTTCCGTTGTTCCGGTGGCATATTAGGAAGCAGCTGCCTAACCCACTTGGTAAATGTAAGTGTGTGCTGGTCTTATTCCTGTAAATATCATCCAACATGAAGAAAACTCTAGCAGGTGGGAACAAGAAGGCATTTCTTTCTAGGACGGTCAGCTTTTATGTCACCCAGAGGAGCCAATGATCTTAGAATTGAATAAAGTCAAACAGATGAGAAATAAACTTGTACTTGAATAACAAAATGACTTGTATATTCGGGGTGATTGCATGTACCTTTCAGTCTTCTCTCCTAATACTCAGGATGTCAGGATGGCCGAGCGGTCCAAGGCGCCAGACTCAAGATGAAAATTCTTCCCTAGTCGGGTGTTCTGGTCTCTGAAAGGAGGCGTGGGTTCAAATCCCACTTCTGACAAGTATTTTGTTCAATAAAGTCAGTCATCTCACTTCCTGGAAATAACTTCTGACTCCAGTTGCGCACCATTGTGAGACTGGGGTTACCTGAACGAGGCATGGCTCAATCCACTTCCGTTGTTCCGGTGGCATATTAGGAAGCAGCTGCCTAACCCACTTGGTAAATGTAAGTGTGTGCTGGTCTTATTCCTGTAAATATCATCCAACATGAATTAAACTCTAGCAGGTGGGAACAAGAAGGCATTTCTTTCTAGGACGGTCAGCTTTTATGTCACCCAGAAGAGCCAATGATCTTAGAGTTGAATAAAGTCAAACAGATGAGAAATAAACTTGTACTTGAATAACAAAATGACTTGTATATTCGGGGTGATTGCATGTACCTTTCAGTCTTCTCTCCTAATACTCAGGATGTCAGGATGGCCGAGCGGTCCAAGGCGCCAGACTCAAGATGAAAATTCTTCCCTAGTTGGGTGTTCTGGTCTCTGAAAGGAGGTGTGGGTTCAAATCCCACTTCTGACAAGTATTTTGTTCAATAAAGTCAGTCATCTCACTTCCTGGAAATAACTTCTGACTCCAGTTGCGCACCATGGTGAGACTGGGGTTACCTGAACGAGTCATGGCTCAATCCACTTCCGTTGTTCCGGTGGCATATTAGGAAGCAGCTGCCTAACCCACTTGGTAAATGTAAGTGTGTGCTGCTCTTATTCCTGTAAATATCATCCAACATGAATTAAACTCTAGCAGGTGGGAACAAGAAGGCATTTCTTTCTAGGACGGTCAGCTTTTATGTCACCCAGAAGAGCCAATGATCTTAGAGTTGAATAAAGTCAAACAGATGAGAAATAAACTTGTACTTGAATAACAAAATGACTTGTATATTCGGGGTGATTGCATGTACCTTTCAGTCTTCTCTCCTAATACTCAGGATGTCAGGATGGCAGAGCGGTCCAAGGCGCCAGACTCAAGATGAAAATTCTTCCCTAGTTGGGTGTTCTGGTCTCTGAAAGGAGGCGTGGGTTCAAATCCCACTTCTGACAAGTATTTTGTTCAATAAAGTCAGTCATCTCACTTCCTGGAAATAACTTCTGACTCCAGTTGCGCACCATTGTGAGACTGGGGTTACCTGAACGAGGCATGGCTCAATCCACTTCCGTTGTTCCGGTGGCATATTAGGAAGCAGCTGCCTAACCCACTTGGTAAATGTAAGTGTGTGCTGGTCTTATTCCTGTAAATATCATCCAACATGAATTAAACTCTAGCAGGTGGGAACAAGAAGGCATTTCTTTCTAGGACGGTCAGCTTTTATGTCACCCAGAAGAGCCAATGATCTTAGAGTTGAATAAAGTCAAACAGATGAGAAATAAACTTGTACTTGAATAACAAAATGACTTGTATATTCGGGGTGATTGCATGTACCTTTCAGTCTTCTCTCCTAATACTCAGGATGTCAGGATGGCCGAGCGGTCCAAGGCGCCAGACTCAAGATGAAAATTCTTCCCTAGTTGGGTGTTCTGGTCTCTGAAAGGAGGCGTGGGTTCAAATCCCACTTCTGACAAGTATTTTGTTCAATAAAGTCAGTCATCTCACTTCCTGGAAATAACTTCTGACTCCAGTTGCGCACCATTGTGAGACTGGGGTTACCTGAACGAGGCATGGCTCAATCCACTTCCGTTGTTCCGGTGGCATATTAGGAAGCAGCTGCCTAACCCACTTGGTAAATGTAAGTGTGTGCTGGTCTTATTCCTGTAAATATCATCCAACATGAATTAAACTCTAGCAGGTGGGAACAAGAAGGCATTTCTTTCTAGGACGGTCAGCTTTTATGTCACCCAGAAGAGCCAATGATCTTAGAGTTGAATAAAGTCAAACAGATGAGAAATAAACTTGTACTTGAATAACAAAATGACTTGTATATTCGGGGTGATTGCATGTACCTTTCAGTCTTCTCTCCTAATACTCAGGATGTCAGGATGGCCGAGCGGTCCAAGGCGCCAGACTCAAGATGAAAATTCTTCCCTAGTTGGGTGTTCTGGTCTCTGAAAGGAGGCGTGGGTTCAAATCCCACTTCTGACAAGTATTTTGTTCAATAAAGTCAGTCATCTCACTTCCTGGAAATAACTTCTGACTCCAGTTGCGCACCATTGTGAGACTGGGGTTACCTGAACGAGGCATGGCTCAATCCACCTCCGTTGTTCCGGTGGCATATTAGGAAGCAGCTGCCTAACCCACTTGGTAAATGTAAGTGTGTGCTGGTCTTATTCCTGTAAATATCATCCAACATGAATTCAACTCTAGCAGGTGGGAACAAGAAGGCATTTCTTTCTAGGACGGTCAGCTTTTATGTCACCCAGAAGAGCCAATGATCTTAGAGTTGAATAAAGTCAAACAGATGAGAAATAAACTTGTACTTGAATAACAAAATGACTTGTATATTCGGGGTGATTGCATGTACCTTTCAGTCTTCTCTCCTAATACTCCTAATACTCAGGATGTCAGGATGGCCGAGCGGTCCAAGGTGCCAGACTCAAGATGAAAATTCTTCCCTGGTCAGGTGTTCTGGTCTCTGAAAGGAGGCGAGGGTTCAAATCCCATTTCTGACAAGTATTTTGTTCAATAAAGTCAGTCATCTCACTTCCTGGAAATAACTTCTGACTCCAGTTGCGCACCATGGTGAGACTGGGGTTACCTGAACGAGTCATGGCTCAATCCACTTCCGTTGTTCCGGTGGCATATTAGGAAGCAGCTGCCTAACCGACTTGGTAAATGTAAGTGTGTGCTGGTCTTATTCCTGTAAATATCATCCAACAGGAATTAAACTCTAGCAGGTGGGAACAAGAAGGCATTTCTTTCTAGGACGGTCAGCTTTTATTTCACCCAGAAGAGCCAATGATCTTAGAGTTGAATAAAGTCAAACAGATGAGAAATAAACTTGTACTTGAATAACAAAATGACTTGTATATTTGGGGTGATTGCATGTACCTTTCAGTCTTCTCTCCTAATACTCAGGATGTCAGGATGGCCGAGCGGTCCAAGGTGCCAGACTCAAGATGAAAATTCTTCCCTGGTCAGGTGTTCTGGTCTCTGAAAGGAGGCGTGGGTTCAAATCCCATTTCTGACAAGTATTTTGTTCAATAAAGACAGTCATCTCACTTCCTGGAAATAACTTCTGACTCCAGTTGCGCACCATTGTGAGACTGGGGGTACCTGAGCGAGGCATGGCTCAATCCACTTCCGTTGTCCCGGTGGCATATTAGGAAGCAGCTGCCTAACCCACTTGGTAAATGTAAGTGTGTGCTGGTCTTATTCCTGTAAATATCATCCAACATGAATTCAACTCTAGCAGGTGGGAACAAGAAGGCATTTCTTTCTAGGACGGTCAGCTTTTATGTCACCCAGAAGAGCCAATGATCTTAGAGTTGAATAAAGTCAAACAGATGAGAAATAAACTTGTACTTGAATAACAAAATGACTTGTATATTTGGGGTGATTGCATGTACCTTTCAGTCTTCTCTCCTAATACTCAGGATGTCAGGATGGCCGAGCGGTCCAAGGTGCCAGACTCAAGATGAAAATTCTTCCCTGGTCAGGTGTTCTGGTCTCTGAAAGGAGGCGTGGGTTCAAATCCCATTTCTGACAAGTATTTTGTTCAATAAAGTCAGTCATCTCACTTCCTGGAAATAACTTCTTACTCCAGTTGCGCACCATTGTGAGACTGGGGTTACCTGAACGAGGCATGGCTCAATCCACTTCCGTTGTTCCGGTGGCATATTAGGAAGCAGCTGCCTAACCCACTTGGTAAATGTAAGTGTGTGCTGGTCTTATTCCTGTAAATATCATCCAACAGGAATTAAACTCTAGCAGGTGGGAACAAGAAGGCATTTCTTTCTAGGACGGTCAGCTTTTATGTCACCCAGAAGAGCCAATGATCTTAGAGTTGAATAAAGTCAAACAGATGAGAAATAAACTTGTACTTGAATAACAAAATGACTTGTATATTCGGGGTGATTGCATGTACCTTTCAGTCTTCTCTCCTAATACTCAGGATGTCAGGATGGCCGAGCGGTCCAAGGCGCCAGACTCAAGATGAAAATTCTTCCCTAGTTGGGTGTTCTGTTCTCTGAAAGGAGGCGTGGGTTCAAATCCCACTTCTGACAAGTATTTTGTTCAATAAAGTCAGTCATCTCACTTCCTGGAAATAACTTCTGACTCCAGTTGCGCACCATTGTGAGACTGGGGTTACCTGAACGAGGCATGGCTCAATCCACTTCCGTTGTTCCGGTGGCATATTAGGAAGCAGCTGCCTAACCCACTTGGTAAATGTAAGTGTGTGCTGGTCTTATTCCTGTAAATATCATCCAACATGAATTAAACTCTAGCAGGTGGGAACAAGAAGGCATTTCTTTCTAGGACGGTCAGCTTTTATGTCACCCAGAGGAGCCAATGATCTTAGAGTTGAATAAAGTCAAACAGATGAGAAATAAACTTGTACTTGAATAACAAAATGACTTGTATATTCGGGGTGATTGCATGTACCTTTCAGTCTTCTCTCCTAATACTCAGGATGTCAGGATGGCCGAGCGGTCCAAGGCGCCAGACTCAAGTTGAAAATTCTTCCCTAGTTGGGTGTTCTGGTCTCTGAAAGGAGGCGTGGGTTCAAATCCCACTTCTGACAAGTATTTTGTTCAATAAAGTCAGTCATCTCACTTCCTGGAAATAACTTCTGACTCCAGTTGCGCACCATTGTGAGACTGGGGTTACCTGAACGAGGCATGGCTCAATCCACTTCCGTTGTTCCGGTGGCATATTAGGAAGCAGCTGCCTAACCCACTTGGTAAATGTAAGTGTGTGCTGGTCTTATTCCTGTAAATATCATCCAACATGAATTAAACTCTAGCAGGTGGGAACAAGAAGGCATTTCTTTCTAGGACGGTCAGCTTTTATGTCACCCAGAAGAGCCAATGATCTTAGAGTTGAATAAAGTCAAACAGATGAGAAATAAACTTGTACTTGAATAACAAAATGACTTGTATATTCGGGGTGATTGCATGTACCTTTCAGTCTTCTCTCCTAATACTCAGGATGTCAGGATGGCTGAGCGGTCCAAGGCGCCAGACTCAAGATGAAAATTCTTCCCTAGTTGGGTGTTCTGGTCTCTGAAAGGAGGCGTGGGTTCAAATCCCACTTCTGACAAGTATTTTGTTCAATAAAGTCAGTCATCTCACTTCCTGGAAATAACTTCTGACTCCAGTTGCGCACCATTGTGAGACTGGGGTTACCTGAACGAGGCATGGCTCAATCCACTTCCGTTGTTCCGGTGGCATATTAGGAAGCAGCTGCCTAACCCACTTGGTAAATGTAAGTGTGTGCTGGTCTTATTCCTGTAAATATCATCCAACATGAATTAAACTCTAGCAGGTGGGAACAAGAAGGCATTTCTTTCTAGGACGGTCAGCTTTTATGTCACCCAGAAGAGCCAATGATCTTAGAGTTGAATAAAGTCAAACAGATGAGAAATAAACTTGTACTTGAATAACAAAATGACTTGTATATTCGGGGTGATTGCATGTACCTTTCAGTCTTCTCTCCTAATACTCAGGATGTCAGGATGGCCGAGCGGTCCAAGGTGCCAGACTCAAGATGAAACTTCTTCCCTGGTCAGGTGTTCTGGTCTCTGAAAGGAGGTGTGGGTTCAAATCCCATTTCTGACAAGTATTTTGTTCAATAAAGTCAGTCATCTCACTTCCTGGAAATAACTTCTGACTCCAGTTGCGCACCATTGTGAGACTGGGGTTACCTGAACGAGGCATGGCTCAATCCACTTCCGTTGTTCCGGTGGCATATTAGGAAGCAGCTGCCTAACCCACTTGGTAAATGTAAGTGTGTGTTGGTCTTATTCCTGTAAATATCATCCAACATGAATAAAACTCTAGCAGGTGGGAACAAGAAGGCATTTCTTTCTAGGACGGTCAGCTTTTATGTCACCCAGAGGAGCCAATGATCTTAGAGTTGAATAAAGTCAAACAGATGAGAAATAAACTTGTACTTGAATAACAAAATGACTTGTATATTCGGGGTGATTGCATGTACCTTTCAGTCTTCTCTCCTAATACTCAGGATGTCAGGATGGCCGAGCGGTCCAAGGCGCCAGACTCAAGATGAAAATTCTTCCCTAGTTGGGTGTTCTGGTCTCTGAAAGGAGGTGTGGTTTCAAATCCCACTTCTGACAAGTATTTTGTTCAATAAAGTCAGTCATCTCACTTCCTGGAAATAACTTCTGACTCCAGTTGCGCACCATTGTGAGACTGGGGTTACCTGAACGAGGCATGGCTCAATCCACTTTCGTTGTTCCGGTGGCATATTAGGAAGCAGCTGCCTAACCCACTTGGTAAATGTAAGTGTGTGCTGGTCTTATTCCTGTAAATATCATCCAACAGGAATTAAACTCTAGCAGGTGGGAACAAGAAGGCATTTCTTTCTAGGACGGTCAGCTTTTATGTCACCCAGAAGAGCCAATGATCTTAGAGTTGAATAAAGTCAAACAGATGAGAAATAAACTTGTACTTGAATAACAAAATGACTTGTATATTCGCGGTGATTGCATGTACCTTTCAGTCTTCTCTCCTAATACTCAGGATGTCAGGATGGCCGAGCGGTCCAAGGCGCCAGACTCAAGATGAAAATTCTTCCCTAGTTGGGTGTTCTGGTCTCTGAAAGGAGGCGTGGGTTCAAATCCCACTTCTGACAAGTATTTTGTTCAATAAAGTCAGTCATCTCACTTCCTGGAAATAACTTCTGACTCCAGTTGCGCACCATTGTGAGACTGGGGTTACCTGAACGAGGCATGGCTCAATCCAATTCCGTTGTTCCGGTGGCATATTAGGAAGCAGCTGCCTAACCCACTTGGTAAATGTAAGTGTGTGCTGGTCTTATTCCTGTAAATATCATCCAACATGAATTAAACTCTAGCAGGTGGGAACAAGAAGGCATTTCTTTCTAGGACGGTCAGCTTTTATGTCACCCAGAAGAGCCAATGATCTTAGAGTTGAATAAAGTCAAACAGATGAGAAATAAACTTGTACTTGAATAACAAAATGACTTGTATATTCGGGGTGATTGCATGTACCTTTCAGTCTTCTCTCCTAATACTCAGGATGTCAGGATGGCCGAGCGGTCCAAGGTGCCAGACTCAAGATGAAAATTCTTCCCTGGTCAGGTGTTCTGGTCTCTGAAAGGAGGCGTGGGTTCAAATCCCATTTCTGACAAGTATTTTGTTCAATAAAGTCAGTCATCTCACTTCCTGGAAATAACTTCTGACTCCAGTTGCGCACCATTGTGAGAATGGGGTTACCTGAACGAGGCATGGCTCAATCCACTTCCGTTGTTCCGGTGGCATATTAGGAAGCAGCTGCCTAACCCACTTGGTAAATGTAAGTGTGTGCTGGTCTTATTCCTGTAAATATCATCCAACATGAATTAAACTCTAGCAGGTGGGAACAAGAAGGCATTTCTTTCTAGGACGGTCAGCTTTTATGTCACCCAGAAGAGCCAATGATCTTAGAGTTGAATAAAGTCAAACAGATGAGAAATAAACTTGTACTTGAATAACAAAATGACTTGTATATTCGGGGTGATTGCATGTACCTTTCAGTCTTCTCTCCTAATACTCAGGATGTCAGGATGGCCGAGCGGTCCAAGGCGCCAGACTCAAGATGAAAATTCTTCCCTAGTTGGGTGTTCTGGTCTCTGAAAGGAGGAGTGGGTTCAAATTTCACTTCTGACAAGTATTTTGTTCAATAAAGTCAGTCATCTCACTTCCTGGAAATAACTTCTGACTCCAGTTGCGCACCATTGTGAGACTGGGGTTACCTGAACGAGGCATGGCTCAATCCACTTCCGTTGTTCCGGTGGCATATTAGGAAGCAGCTGCCTAACCCACTTGGTAAATGTAAGGGTATGTTCACACGGCCTATTTACGGACGTAATTCGGGAGTTTTTGCCCCGAATTACGCCCGAAAATAGCGCCTCAATAGCGCTGACAAACATCTGCCCATTGAAAGCAATGGGCAGACGTTTGTCTGTTCACACGAGGTGTAAATTTACGCGCCGCTGTCAAATGACGGCGCGTAAATAGACGCCCGCGTCAAAGAAGTGACCTGTCACTTCTTTGGCCGTAATTGGAGCCGTTATTCATTGACTCCAATGAATAGCAGCGCTAATTACGGCCGTAATTGACGCGGCGTTCAAGCGCCTGCACATGCCGGTACGGCTGAAATTACGGGGATGTTTTCAGGCTGAAACATCCCCGTAATTTCAGCCGTTACGGACCCCCGCCGTGTGAACATACCCTAAGTGTGTGCTGGTCTTATTCCTGTAAATATCATCCAACATGAATTCAACTCTAGCTGGTGGGAACAAGAAGGCATTTCTTTCTAGGACGGTCAGCTTTTATGTCACCCAGAAGAGCCAATGATCTTAGAGTTGAATAAAGTCAAACAGATGAGAAATAAACTTGTACTTGAATAGCAAAATGACTTGTATATTCGGGGTGATTGCATGTACCTTTCAGTCTTCTCTCCTAATACTCAGGATGTCAGGATGGCTGAGCGGTCCAAGGCGCCAGACTCAAGATGAAAATTCTTCCCTAGTTGGGTGTTCTGGTCTCTGAAAGGAGGTGTGGGTTCAAATCCCACTTCTGACAAGTATTTTGTTCAATAAAGTCAGTCATCTCACTTCCTGGAAATAACTTCTGACTCCAGTTGCGCACCATTGTGAGACTGGGGTTACCTGAACGAGTCATGGCTCAATCCACTTCCGTTGTTCCGGTGGCATATTAGGAAGCAGCTGCCTAACCCACTTGGTAAATGTAAGTGTGTGCTGGTCTTATTCCTGTAAATATCATCCAACAGGAATTAAACTCTAGCAGGTGGGAACAAGAAGGCATTTCTTTCTAGGACGGTCAGCTTTTATGTCACCCAGAAGAGCCAATGATCTTAGAGTTGAATAAAGTCAAACAGATGAGAAATAAACTTGTACTTGAATAACAAAATGACTTGTATATTCGGGGTGATTGCATGTACCTTTCAGTCTTTTCTCCTAATACTCAGGATGTCAGGATGGCCGAGCGGTCCAAGGTGCCAGACTCAAGATGAAAATTCTTCTCTGGTCAGGTGTTCTGGTCTCTGAAAGGAGGCGTGGGTTCAAATCCCATTTCTGACAAGTATTTTGTTCAATAAAGTCAGTCATCTCACTTCCTGGAAATAACTTCTGACTCCAGTTGCGCACCATTTTGAGAATGGGGTTACCTGAACGAGGCATGGCTCAATCCACTTCCGTTGTTCCGGTGGCATATTAGGAAGCAGCTGCCTAACCCACTTGGTAAATGTAAGTGTGTGTTGGTCTTATTCCTGTAAATATCAACCAACATGAATAAAACTCTAGCAGGTGGGAACAAGAAGGCATTTCTTTCTAGGACGGTCAGCTTTTATGTCACCCAGAAGAGCCAATGATCTTAGAGTTGAATAAAGTCAAACAGATGAGAAATAAACTTGTACTTGAATAACAAAATGACTTGTATATTCGGGGTGATTGCATGTACCTTTCAGTCTTCTCTCCTAATACTCAGGATGTCAGGATCGCCGAGCGGTCCAAGGCGCCAGACTCAAGATGAAAATTCTTCCCTAGTTGGGTGTTCTGGTCTCTGAAAGGAGGTGTGGGTTCAAATCCCACTTCTGACAAGTATTTTGTTCAATAAAGTCAGTCATCTCACTTCCTGGAAATAACTTCTGACTTCAGTTGCGCACCATGGTGAGACTGGGGTTACCTGAACGAGTCATGGCTCAATCCACTTCCGTTGTTCCGGTGGCATATTAGGAAGCAGCTGCCTAACCCACTTGGTAAATGTAAGTGTGTGCTGGTCTTATTCCTGTAAATATCATCCAACATGAATTAAACTCTAGCAGGTGGGAACAAGAAGGCATTTCTTTCTAGGACGGTCAGCTTTTATGTCACCCAGAAGAGCCAATGATCTTAGAGTTGAATAAAGTCAAACAGATGAGAAATAAACTTGTACTTGAATAACAAAATGACTTGTATATTCGGGGTGATTGCATGTACCTTTCAGTCTTCTCTCCTGACACTCAGGATGTCAGGATGGCCGAGCGGTCCAAGGCGCCAGACTCAAGGGTAAAATTCTTCCCTAGTTGGGTGTTCTGGTCTCTGAAAGGAGGAGTGGGTTCAAATTTCACTTCTGACAAGTATTTTGTTCAATAAAGTCAGTCATCTCACTTCCTGGAAATAACTTCTGACTCCAGTTGCGCACCATTGTGAGACTGGGGTTACCTGAACGAGGCATGGCTCAATCCACTTCCGTTGTTCCGGTGGCATATTAGGAAGCAGCTGCCTAACCCACTTGGTAAATGTAAGTGTGTGCTGGTCTTATTCCTGTAAATGTCATCCAACATGAATTAAACTCTAGCAGGTGGGAACAAGAAGGCATTTCTTTCTAGGACGGTCAGCTTTTATGTCACCCAGAAGAGCCAATGATCTTAGAGTTGAATAAAGTCAAACAGATGAGAAATAAACTTGTACTTGAATAACAAAATGACTTGTATATTCGGGGTGATTGCATGTACCTTTCAGTCTTCTCTCCTAATACTCAGGATGTCAGGATCGCCGAGCGGTCCAAGGCGCCAGACTCAAGATGAAAATTCTTCCCTAGTTGGGTGTTCTGGTCTCTGAAAGGAGGTGTGGGTTCAAATCCCACTTCTGACAAGTATTTTGTTCAATAAAGTCAGTCATCTCACTTCCCGGAAATAACTTCTGACTCCAGTTGCGCACCATGGTGAGACTGGGGTTACCTGAACGAGTCATGGCTCAATCCACTTCCGTTGTTCCGGTGGCATATTAGGAAGCAGCTGCCTAACCCACTTGGTAAATGTAAGTGTGTGCTGGTCTTATTCCTGTAAATATCATCCAACAGGAATTAAACTCTAGCAGGTGGGAACAAGAAGGCATTTCTTTCTAGGACGGTCAGCTTTTTTGTCACCCAGAAGAGCCAATGATCTTAGAGTTGAATAAAGTCAAACAGATGAGAAATAAACTTGTACTTGAATAACAAAATGACTTGTATATTCGGGGTGATTGCATGTACCTTTCAGTCTGCTCTCCTAATACTCAGGATGTCAGGATGGCTGAGCGGTCCAAGGCGCCAGACTCAAGATGAAAATTCTTCCCTAGTTGGGTGTTCTGGTCTCTGAAAGGAGGCGTGGGTTCAAATCCCACTTCTGACAATTATTTTGTTCAATAAAGTCAGTCATCTCACTTCCTGGAAATAACTTCTGACTCCAGTTGCGCACCATTGTGAGACTGGGGTTACCTGAACGAGGCATGGCTCAATCCACTTCCGTTGTCCCGGTGGCATATTAGGAAGCAGCTGCCTAACCCACTTGGTAAATGTAAGTGTGTGTTGGTCTTATTCCTGTAAATATCATCCAACATGAATTAAACTCTAGCAGGTGGGAACAAGAAGGCATTTCTTTCTAGGACGGTCAGCTTTTATGTCACCCAGAAGAGCCAATGATCTTAGAGTTGAATAAAGTCAAACAGATGAGAAATAAACTTGTACTTGAATAAGTACTTTTAAAATCTTGAAATTCTCTAAAAAGATAAAAAAATATATATATCAAGTACATATAATGAAGTTGGTTTATCTCGAGAGCTTGGATCAGATGTTTTCTCTCGTGTGTTTATTGTAGAAATTGTTTAGATAATATTTAAAACATCATCAACTGCTTGTTTATTGAGGTTGATTGCATGTAACTTTCAGTCTACTAGCCTATCTCTTCAGGGTGTTAGGATGGCCGAGCAGTCTATGGCGCCAGACTTTTTGTCTTCTATCTAGGAGACATTATCCGGTCAAAGTAAAATGGCAATGTCCTCCTTATGGACACAAGTTGAATATAAATATAGAGAAATCAGTCTGTCAGTCATCACACTTATTATCGACTATTGATGTTTTTCATAGACAAAATTACTTGTATATTTGGGGTGATTGCATGTACCTTTCAGTCTTCTCTCCTATCACTCAGGATGACTGAGCGCTCTAAGGCGCCAGACTCAAGATGGAAATTCTTCCGTAGCAGGTGTGTACAAGAAGGTATTTCTTTCTAGGACGGTTAGCTTTTATGTCACTCAGAAGAGCCAATGATCTTAGAGTTGAATAAAGTCAAACAGTTGAGAAATTTACTTGCATTTGAATAAGTTCTTTTAAAATATTGAAATTCTCTAAAAAGAAAAAAATATATATATATAAAGGACATATAATGAAGTTGGTCTATCTTACGAGCTTAGATCAGATGTTTTCTCTTGTGAGTTTATTCTGGAAATTGTTTAGATATCTTTTAAAACCACATAAACTGCTTGTTTATTCAGGTTGATTTCATGTACCTTTCAGTCTACTTGCCTTTCTCTTCAGGGTGTTAGGATGTCTGAGCAGTTAATGGCGCCAGACATTTTGTCTTCTATCTCAGAGATATTTTCAGGTCAAAGTAAAATTGCATTGTCCTCCTTACCGACACAAGTTGAATATAAATATAAAGAAATCAGTCTTTCAGTCATCACACTTTTTATAGATTACTGATGTTTTTCATAGACAAAATGTATTGTATATTAAGGGTGATTGCTTGTACCTTCCAGTCTGCTCTCCTAACACTGAGAGCAGTTCTTCCCTAGGTGGGTGTTCTGCTCTCTGAATGGAGGGTTTAAATCGCATTTCTGACAAGTATTTTGTACAGTAGATAAAGTCAGTCTGCTCACATCCTGGAACAAACTTCTGACTGCAGTTGCGCACCATTGTGAGACTTTGGTTACCTGATCATGGCAGCAGCCAATCCACTTTGGTGATCCCTGATCTCATATCGGGAAGCAGCTACCTAACCCACTAGGTAAATGTAAGAGTGTTGGACTTATGCCTTTAACCCCTTCCCTCTTTTGCCAATTTTGACCTACCTGACAGAGCCTCATTTTTCAAATTTGACATGTTTCACTTTATGGGGTAATAACTTCAGAATGCTTTTACCTATACAAGCGATTCTGAGACTGTTTTCTCATGACACATTCGACTTTCTGTTACTTGCAAAATTTGCTCGATATGTTTAGTATTTAATTGTGAAAAACACCAAAATTTAGCAAAAAAATTGCAAAAATTATCATTTTTCTCAATTTCAATGTATCTGTTTGTAAGACAGGCAGTTTTTACACACAAAATTGTTGCTAACTAACATATTCCATATGTCTACTTTATATTGGCATCGTTTTTTGAACATCGTTTTATTTTTCTAGGACGTTACAAGACTTTGAACTTTAGCAGCAATTTCTCAAATTTTCAAGAAAATTTCAAAAGGCTATTTTTACAGGAGCCAGTTCAGTTGTGTAGTGGCTTTGAGGGCCTTATATATTAGAAACCCCCAAAAAGTCACCCCATTTTAAAAACTTCACCCCTCAAAGTATTCAAAACAGCATTTAGTAAATTTCTTAACCATTTAGATGTTTCACAAGAATTAAAGTAATAGAGGTGACATTTACAAATTTCATATTTTTTTGCAGAAATTAATTTTTAATCCAATTTTTTTAATAACACAGAAAGTTTTACCAGAGAAATGCAACTCAATATTAGTTGCCCAGTTTTAGGAAATATCCCACATGTGGCTGTAGTGTGCTACTGGACTGAAGCACCGGCTTCAGAAGCAAAGGAACACCTAGTGGATTTTAGGGCCTTATTTTTATTAAAATATATTTAAGGCACCATGTTAGGTTTCAAGGGCTCTTGCGGTGCCAGCCAAAACAGTGAAAATCCCCCAAAAGTGACCCCATTTGTGAAACTACAGACCTCAAGGAAATTATCTAGGGGTATAGTGAGCACTTTGAACGCACAGGTTTTTTACAGAAATTATTGGAATTAGGCCGTGAAAATTAAAATCTAAATATTTTCAAAGAAAATGTAGGTTTAGTGATTTTTTTTCTCATTTCCACAAGGACTAAAGGAGAAAAAGCTCCGCAAAATTTGTAAAGCAATACCCCACATGTGGTAATAAACGGCTGTTTGGACATACGGCAGGGCTTAGAAGGGATGGAGCGCCATTTGGCTTTTGGAGTTCACATTTAGCAAGAATGGTTTGCGGAGGCCATGTCACATTTACAAAGCCCCAGATGGGACAAAACAGTGGAAACCCCCCACAAGTGACCCCATTTTGGAAACTACACCCATTGAGGAAATTATCTAGGGGTATTTTTTTCATTTTCTCAACAAATAAAGGAAAAAAAGAACCTAACAATTGTAAAGCAATTTCTCCCGAGTACGGCCATACCCCATATGTGGTCATAAACTGCTGTTTGGGAACACGGCAGGGCTCAGAAGGGAAGGAGCGCCATTTGGAGTGCAGATTTTGCTGGATTGGTTTCTGAGTGCCAGTTGGACCAAAACAGTGGAAACCTCCCAGAAGTGACCTCATTTTGGAAACGACACCCCTCAATGCATTTACCTAGTGGAAATGGGATTTTTTCCATAGATATGCCAATATGTGGTACCCAGCTTGTGCCACCATAACAAGACAGCCCTCAATTATTATGCGGTGTTTCCCGGTTTTAGAAACACCCTACATGTGGCCCTTATCTTTTGCCTGGACATTCGACCAGGCTCAGAAGTGAAAGCGTACCATGTAAAATTGAGGCCTAATTTGTCGATTTACAAAGTATTGGTTCACAATTGCAGAGGCTCAGATGTGAAATAAAAAAAAAACCCTGAGAAGTGACCCCATTTGGAAACTACACCCCTCAAGGCATTTATTAAGGCGTGTAGTGAGCATTTTCAGGTCTTTTCCATAAATGATTGCACTGCAGATGGTGCAAATTAAAAATTTATATTTTTCCCTAGATATGCCATTTCAGCTGCAAATATGTCATGCCCAGCTTATGCCACTGGAGACACTCACCCCAAAAATTGTTAAAAGGGTTCTTCCGAGTATGATGATGCCATATATGTGGAAGGAAACTGCTGTTTTGGCACACTGTAGGGTTCAGAGAGGAGGGAGCGCCATTTGGCTTTTGGAAAGCGGACTTTGCTTGGTAGTAGATTTGTTTGAGTATTGCTGGTGTTTCCATTTATAATGTGGGGCACATGAAAGGCGGGCATAGTACATCAGGGGCATAGTCAGGTGGTATAATAATGGGGTAAAAAAAACAATAAAATTATCCATAGATGTGTGTTACGCTGTGAAGCAATCCTTTCTGCACAGGCCGGTGTCACACTGATATATGGCGTCCTTTCTTATGCCCCTTTTGTTCCACACTCCGCACCTTTGCGGTTTGGGGAATTTTGCTGGGAAAGTGTTGTCCTGGTAAAATACGGGCACTGTCGCTTCCAGCAGATACACTACCGTTCAAAAGTTTGGGGTCACCCAGACAATTTTGTGTTTTCCATGAAAACTCACACTTATATTTATCAAATGAGTTGCAAAATGACTAGAAAATATAGTCAAGACATTGACAATGTTAGAAATAATGATTTTTATTTGAAATAATAAGTTTCTCCTTCAAACTTTGCTATCGTTAAAGAATGCATCATTTGCAGCAATTACAGCATTGCAGACCTTCGGCATTCTAGCTGTTAATTTGCTCAGTTAATCGGGAGAAATTTCACCCCGTGCTTCCAGAAGGCCCTCCCACAAGTTGGATTGGCTTGATGGGCACTTCTTGCATACCATACGGTCAAACTGCTCCCACAACAGCTCTATGGGGTTGAGATCTGGTGACTGCGCTGGCCACTCCATTACAGATAGAATACCAGATGCCTGCTTCATCCCTAAATAGTTCTTGCAAAATTTGGAGGTGTGCTTTGGGTCATTGTCCTGTTGTAGGATTAAATTGGCTCCAATTAAGCGCTGTCCACAGGGTATGGCATGTCGTTGCAAAATGGAGTGATAGCCTTCGTTATTCAAAATCCCTTTTACCTTGTACAAATCTCCCACTTTACCAGCACCAAAGCAACCCCAGACCATCACATTACCTCCACCATGCTTGACAGATGGCGTCAGGCACTATTCCAGCATCTTTTCAGTTGTTCTGTGTCTCATAAATGTTCTTCTGTGTGATCCAAACACCTCAAATTTCCATTCTTCTGTCCATAACACTTTTTCCAATCTTCCTTTGTCCAATGTCTGTGTGCTTTTGCCCATATTAATCTTTTCCTTTTATTAGCCGGTCTCAGATATGGCTTTTTCTTTGCCAGTCTGCCCTGAAGGCCAGCATCCCGGAGTCGCCTCTTCACTGTAGACGTTGACACTGGCGTTTTGTGGGTACTATTTAATGAAGCTGCCAGTTGAGGACCTGTGAGGCGTCTATTTCTCAAACTACAGACTCTATCGTACTTGTCTTGTTGCTCAGTTGTGCAGCAGGGCCTCCCACTTCCCTTTCTACTCTGGTTAGAGCCTGTGTGTGCTGTCCTCTAAAGGGAGTAGTACACACCGTTGTAGGAAGTCTTCAGTTTCTTGGCAATTTCTCGCATTGAATAGCCTTCATTTCTAAGAACAAGAATAGACTGTCGAGTTTCACATGAAAGCTCTCTTTTTCTAGCCATTTTGAGAGTTTAATCGAACCCACAAATGTAATGCTCCAGATTATCAACAAGCTCAAAGGAAGGTCAGTTTTATAGCTCCTCTAAACAGCAAAACTGTTTACAGCGGTGCTGACATAATTGCACAAGGGTTTTCAAGTGTTTTCTAATCATCCATTAGCCTTCAAACACAGTTAGCAAACACAACGTACCATTAGAACACTGGAGTGATGGTTGCTGGAAATGGGCCTCTATACACCTATGTAGATATTGCATTAAAAACCAGACGTTTGCAGCTAGAATAGTCATTTAGCACATTAACAATGTATAGAGTGTATTTCTGATTAATTTAATGTTATCTTCATTGAAAAAAACTGTGCTTTTCTTTCAAAAATAAGGAAATTTCTAAGTGACCCTAAACTTTTGAATGTATGTTTGGGCCCTCCCCTTCCTGGTTCCCTAATTTTAGGTCCTTGATAAATCGCCTCTTGAAACAGAACATATGTTCCCCTCGGACCTGCACAACTGCATATTTTTTATTTACTGACTTATTGGAGCCACAACTAATTTTATTTTTTCATAGACGTAGTGGTATGAGAATTTTTTTGTGGGACGAGCTGTAGTTATTATTGGTACCATTTTGGGTACATGCGACTTTTTGATCACCTTTTACCCTATTTTTTGGGAGGCAAGGTAAACAAAAAAACGAAATTCTGGCATAGTTTTTTTATTTTTATTTTATACAGCGTTCACAATGCGTTATAAATTACATGTTAACTTTATTCTGCGGGTCAGTACGATTCCGGCAATATATATTTTTTAGCACTTTTTTATGTTTTACAACTTTTTGCACAATAAAATTACTTTTGTAAAAAGAATGTATTTTTTCTGTCGCCAAGTTGTGAGAACCATAACTTTTAAACTTTTTTGTCGACGGAGCTGTATGAGGGCTTGTTTTTTTGCGAGACGAGCTATAGTTTTTATAGGTACAATTTTTGGAAACGTGCGACTTTTTGATCACTTTTTATTCCAATATTTGTAGGGCAAAGTGCCCAAAAAACAGAAACTCTGGTATAGTTTTTGACAGGGTTTTTTTTACGCTGTTCATCGCGTGCAATAAATAATTTAATATTTTGATACCTCAGGTCATTACGGTCACGACAATACCAAATACGAATGGTTTATTATTATTTTTCAATAATAAAGGATTTGATAAGAGAAAAAGTGCGATTGTGTTTTATTTTATTACTTGAAACTTTTATTGTTTTCAAACTTTTATTTTTTTCACTTTTTTTTTACACTTTTTTTTATACTTTTTTACACTTTTTCTCAATTCCCACTAGGAGACTTGAAGGTCCAACTGTCAGATTATTTTTTTTCTAATACATTGCACTACCTACTGCAATGTATTAGATCTGTAAGTTATTCACTGACAGCAAGCCGATTAGGCTTCGCCTCCCGGCGGGGCCTAATCGGCTTCCGTAATGGCAGAGCAGGAGGCCATTATGTCTCCTGTTGCCATAGCAGCAGTCGCCAGTCCAGATAGCCTGTCAGGGCTGCCGATCTGCTAGCAACTGCTAAGATGCAGCGATCGCTTTCGATTGCTGCATCGAAGGGGTTAATGGCAGGGATCGGAGCTATCTCCATTTCCTGCCGTTACAGGTGGATGTCAGCTGTAACATACAGCTGACTTTCACCGCTGATGGTGGCGGCTAAGGAAGCAGATTAGGCTTTGCCGCCGGGCGGATCTTGACCGGCTTCGGTGCTAGGCAGACCGGGAGGCCAGTATTAGGCCTCCGGTTGCCATTGCAGCCACCGGAACCCCGGCAATTTCATTTGTTCCGATGAGCTGCAAACACCATAAATGTAGCGATCGCGTTTGAACGCTGCATTGAAGGAGTTAATGGCGGGGATCGAAGCTAATTTCAGTCCCCTCCATTACAGCCGGATATCAGCTGTAAAATACCGCTGAGATCCGGCGATGATGGCACCGGCTCAGCTTCTGAGCCGCTGCCAAGCATTTGGCATATGTATACGTCAAATTGCGGGGAGCACTAGCTTTCCATGGCATACCCATATGGCAAATGTCGGGAAGGAGTTAAATATCATCCAACATGAACTAAACTCTAGCAGGTGAGATCAAGAAGGCATTTCTTTCTAGGACGGTCAGCTTTTATGTCACCCAGAAGAGCCAATGATCTTAGCGTTGAATAAAGTTAAACAGTTGGGAAATCGACTAGTACTTCAATAAGTTATTTTAAAATCTTTAAATTCTCTAAAAAGAAGAAATATATATATATATAAATTACATATAATGAAGTTTGTTTATCTCACGAGCTTAGAGCAGATGTTTTCTCTTGTGAGTTTATTGTGGAAATTGTTTAGATATAATTTAATCCTTTAGGACGCAGCCTGTTTTGGCTTTGTGGACACAGCTGATTTTTTCATATCTGACTTGTGCCGCTTTATGTGGTAATAACTGTAACGTCCGTGGTCGCTGACTACGGACTCCTACCATCCAGTCAACGCCCTTCTCTCCAGAGATGTCTCCACAGTGACCACCAGTGTGCGCTCGTGAGCTCAGTCCAGACTTAAGAAGCCAAAGCGCACACATGTGGGAGATTGAGCTGATTGCTCCTACAGCACCCTGGGCTATAAGAAGGTCCCAGCCCCATCCTCTCATGCCTGAGTGTTGTTTGTCGTATCCTAGTTTGTCTATGCAAATGGTCTCCTAGTGTCTTCCAGTTCCCAGTGTTTCCCGTACCTGTATCCTGTATCCCGTTCTATCCTTGTCAAGTGCCGTGCTGAGCTGTAGTCATGCTGTGCAGCATACCACGCCTGTCCTGCTACTCCACGCCTGACATCTGCCTGTTGCCTAGTCCCAGTAGAGCCTGCCTTGCTACTGTCCGAGCTGCCACAGGTACCCTATACGAACTATAGACTTTTTCCTGCGCCCTGTTTGCCAGCTACCATACCGCCAAGGCGGTAGAGTCCAGTGGGTCCACGAACCCAACATGACCGTACGCTCAAGCCATGGACCCAGCTGGTCGTTTCAAGACCAAGATGACGTGACAAGAGATGCGGGCAGATATGCTGGCCCTCCGGTCTCGACAGCACCAACTCCTCCAGGCCTTGAACATTCTCGCACGTCGGCAGGAAGCACAAGCTGCCATTCCTCTTACAAAACCTCCTGGCAGTGTTGAACCTCATGCTACACATCCTGGCAGTGTTGATCCCCGTGTTTCTTTGCCACTTCCTGACCGCTATGATGGAGACGCAGGTACCTCTCATGGATCTTTTAACCAGTGCCAGATCCACTTCAGCCTATATGCAAGGGCATTTTCGTCTGATAGCGCAAAGGTCTCTTTCATCATCTCTCTCCTCACTGGCAAGCCTCTTGCATGGGCGAATCCTATCTGGGAGAGACAAGGACCGGAGACCCGAGACTTCCATGGCTTCCTTCAGACTTTTCGCATGGGGTTTGAGGAGCCTGGACGAGTCTCATCTGGAGCGGCTTCCTTGCTAAGCATACGTCAAGGAGACACCTCCGTGGGTGAGTACGCCATCCACTTCCGCACCCTGGCGGGAGAAATGTTGTGCAACAATGAGGCCCTGGTGGCTACATTCTGGAAGGGACTGTCGCCTAAGATTAAGGACGAACTTGCCGCTCGAGATCTACCGTCTACCCTTGATGACCTCATCCTTCTGTCCGCCCGGATTTATATGAGGATCCGAGAACGGCTCCAAGTAGCTCGTCAGGAGGGAGGCCTTCCTAGTCCGGTCCCACCCTTGCAGCAACCTTTGCTGTCCTTAGGTGCCGATCTTCCTAAGGAGTCTGTGAGGATGGACCAGTGTAAGCTATCTACCCAGGAGAAACAACGCAGATGCACTTCGGGACTCTGTCTTTATTGCGGCCTCGGAGGCCATCTAGTGCGTCTGTGTCCCCAAAAGTCCCAAAGCCTAGGGTTGCTAGGAGAGACAACCTTGGGTAAAAAAAGGACTTCCGTCTAAATTGTCCATACCCGTGACCATAGTGTCCGGCGAGAAAATGCATCGGGTCTCTGCGTTTCTGGACTCTGGATCCGCTGCTAATTTCATTTGTAGAGACCTGGTTGATCTTCTTCAATTACCCGCTACCCCTCTGGAGAGGCCGTTGCCGGTTGCATCGGTAAATGGACTACCTCTGCCAGACCCAGTTATAGCTGTGACCAAGCCCCTGAGGCTCCAAGTAGGGGCTCTCCACTCTGAGCTGTTATCGTTCTTTGTCTTGTCTAAGACCGTTAACGCCGTGCTGCTGGGCCTGCCTTGGCTCCGATTACATGCCCCAGTCCTGGACTGGAACTCTGGAGAGGTTCTCCAGTGGGGCCCGAGTGTCACAACCGTTGCCTGGGACAGATTATTTCAGCTCAGCCTCCTCTGCCTCAATCATTGGCGGGATTGCCTGGTCATTATGCTGCATTTTCGGACATCTTCAGAATGAGGGAGGCGGAGATGCTGCCCCCACACCGGGCATATGACTGCCCTATCGAGCTGATTCCTGGTGCATCCCTTCCCCGTGGTAGGGTATATCCTCTCTCTTTACCAGAGACCCTGTCCATGTCCGCCTATGTTAAAGAGAACTTGGAGCGGGGCTTCATACGGAAATCTTCCTCCCCGGCAGGAACAGGGTTCTTCTTCGTCAAGAAGAAGGATGGTTCTCTGCGTCCCTGTATCGACTACCGGGGTAATGCTCCTGCGGTCTTCCAGGAGATAGTTAATGACATCTTCAGTGACCTCCTCTAGGTTTGTGTAGTAGTCTATCTTGATGACATCTTGATTTTTTTTCCAGATCCTATGACTCATCAGAGACATGTCCATCAAGTTTTGCTGCGGTTAAGGAAGAATCATCTGTACGCCAAGTTGGAGAAGTGCGTATTTGAAAGAGATGCTCTACCCTTCCTGGGCTACATCGTCTCGAATCGAGGTCTCGAGATGGATCATCAAAAGGTAAAGTCCGTCCTGGAATGGCCACGCCCTCAAGGCTTGAGGGCCATACAGCGCTTCCTGCGATTCACCAACTTTTACAGACAGTTCATCCCAAACTTCTCCTCACTGACTTCTCCTATCTCTAACCTCACCAAGAAGGGCATGAACGCCAAGGTGTGGACTCCTGAGGCAGAGTCCGCATTCAATAGCCTGAAGAGTGCCTTCACGTCAGCCTCTATCCTCCATCATCCAGATGTTTTTCTACAGTTCTTGTTGGAGGTGGACGCCTCCTCTGTCGGTGCTGGTGCACTCCTGTTCCAGAGAGGTTCCAAGGGCAAGTCAATGGTATGTGGTTATTTCTCTAAGCTCTTCTCTTCCGCAGAACAAAACTATTCGATTGGGGATCGGGAGTTACTGGCCATCAAATTGGCTCTGGAGGAGTGGAGACATCTACTAGAGGGCGCAGCTCATCCCATCCTAATATTTTACGGACCACAAGAATCTCACCTATCTCCAGACGGCCCAACGGCGGAGTCCTCGTCAGGCCAGGCGGTCGCTGTTCTTTACCAGGTTCCAGTTTGAGCTCCATTATCGCCCGGCTGACAAAAATGTGAGGGCCAATGCTTTGTCCAGGTCTCTCGAGACAGAAGACACCATGGAAATTCCACAGAATATTATTTATCCGTCTTGCATTGTCTCTGTCAACCCCCTGCAAGTTGGGGACATTCCTCCAGGGAGGACTTTTGTGCGCCTGGCTGACAGAGGAAGAATGCTCCGCTGGGTACACTCCTCTAGACTGGCAGGTCATGCGGGGACCCGTAAGACCCGAGATCTGATTGCCCATCATTTCTGGTGGCCCAGGCTGCCCATGGACATTATGGACTTTGTTTCTTCCTGCTCAATGTGTGCAGCTAACAAGGTCACTCACTCCAGACCTGCTGGCCTGCTCCAGCCATTGCCTTTGCCCGAAAATCCCTGGCAGCATATAGCTATGGACTTTATCACTGACCTGCCTCTCTCTGCTGTATGCAGTACTGTCTGGGTGGTGGTGGATCTATTTTCGAAGATAGCCCACTTCGTTCCTCTGACCAGTCTTCCTTCTGCTCCTAAACTGGCCAAACTTTTCATCCAACACTTCTTCCGACTGCACGGCTTACCGCAGCATATTGTGTCTGATCGGGGGGTTCAATTCACCTCGAAGTTCTGGAGAGCCCTCTGCGGACTCCTAGGTGTAAAGTTGGAATTTTCCTCTGCCTACCATCCTCAGTCCAATAGTCAGGTCGAGAGAATCAATCAGATCTTGGAGAACTACCTACGCCACTTCATGTTCAAGCAGCATGATGACTGAGTGCAGTTGCTCCTGTGGGCTGAATTCTAATATAACAATCACATCAGCGAGTCCACAAGGAATACACTGATCTTTACTGTCTATGGCCAACACCCACAAGTTCCTCTCCCGGGGCCTGATACATCCGAGGTACCAGCAGCTGACACTGCTTTTAGGGACTTTCTGCAGATCTGGCAGCAGACTCGATCCTCCATCCTGCAGGCGGTCAGCCGCATGTAACGGAAGGCGGACACAAGGAGAAGAGAACCTCCTCAGTTTCTCCCTGGCATGAAGGTCTGGCTGTCCTCCAGGAATATTCGACTCAGGGTGCCATCATACAAATTTGCTCCCAGGTTCCTCGGACCCTTCGAGATCCTACAGCAGATCAGCCCTGACGCCTACAAGCTTCGGCTGCCTCCTACCCTCAAGATCCCCAACTGTTTCCATATCTCCCTCCTTAAGCCGGTGGTTCTGAACCGCTTTACCAAGAGTCCTAGCTCTGCGATTGCCTCCAGCGGTCCTTCAGACACCTTCGAGGTTAAAGAGATCCTGGACATTAAAAAAGTAGGAGGAAGAACCATTTATTTAGTAGATTGGAAGGGGTTTGGTCCAGAAGAGAGGTCCTGGGAGCCAGAAGAGAATCTCAATGCTCCTAGCCTCATTAAGAGGTTTCTCTCTTGTTCTGATCCCAAGAGGAGGGGGCGTAAGAGGAGGGATACTGTAACGTCCGTGGTCGCTGAACACGAACTCCTTCCATCCAGTCGATGCCCTTCTCTCCAGAGATGTCTGCACATACGGCCGACCTGTTCCACAGTGACCACCAAGGTGCGCTCGTGAGCTTAGCCCAGACTTAAGAGGCCAAAGCGCACGCATGTGGGAGATTGAGCTGATTCTGCGTTGAAACGCGTTGCCACTTTACTTCTATAATAAACCTTTGAAACTTTTTTTTGCATACTTGATTTGTCATTTCTCACGGGTTTGCATGATATCCCGTGTGTAGCAGCGCCTCCCGAAGACTCTTCTTTTCTCCCTACCATTATCACCTTTCTTTTACTTTGACAATTGTTCACTGTTTTGTTGTAACTCGGATAATGGTTAGCAAGATTGGAGGTTTTCTTCAGTGCACAGTTTGCCATATGTATGAACGACTGGAGCCGGAGTTCCAGGGTGAATACCTCTGTGGCAGATGTGAGCATGTTGTTCGCCTGGAAGCTTGCATTAGAGATCTGGAGGAGCAGAATGCAACACTGAGGAAGATAGACAAATTTGAGCTGAGCTTGCTGCTCATGGAGCATGCAGTTAGTGGGTTAGAACTGGAGGGTGAAGACATGGATGAGCAGGATCAGGCAAGTAGCTGGGTTAATGTAGTTAGGGGCAGTAGAAAGGGGTACAAGAAAAGGAAGTTCAATCCTGTTTCTGACATTCCAAGCAAAATTGCCAAGTTGGGTGATGATGCGAGGGTGTCGGTCTCAAAAATGGCAGCCCTAGTGGATACTGATGTCCATAACAGCCGGGAGAACAGCCCAGCTAGTAGTCGGCGGGATGGTAATGCAGGTAAGGCAAGACAATTGATAGTTGTAGGGGATTCTATAATAAGGAAGACGGATAGAATAATTTGTCGCCAAGACCGCCTCAACCGAATGGTTTGCTGTCTCCCTGGTGCCAGGGTATGTGGTGGAGCGGGTGGACAAATTGCTGGGAGGAGCTAGTGATGATCCAGCTGTCGTGGTTCATGTGGGTACCAACGACAGAATAAATGGTAGGTGGAGGAGCCTTAAGAATAATTTTAAAGAATTAGGCTACAAGCTGAAGGGAAGGACCTCCAAGGTAGTATTCTGAGGAATACTGCCTGAGCCATGCACATCACAGGAAAGACAGCGGCAGCTCAGGGAGTTAAATGCATGGCTTAAGTCTTGGTGTAGATGAGAAGGCTTTGGGTTCCTAGAGCACTGGGCTAACTTTTCACTGGGGTACAAACTGTATTCTGCAGATGATTTGCACCTAAATGAAAGGTGGTCCGCTGTGCTGGGGGAGATAATTCTAGCTGGAGTGGCGGAGTATTTAAACTAGGGCTGAGGAGGGAGGCCAATGTAGACAATAAAGGGGTAGTTTGGTTAGAGAGGGGACAGACTATATTGGTGGGGGGAGGAACAGCCTGTGGGGAGAGGACTAGGCAACAAGATAAGGAGATCCTTTCATTACAAAACAGCAGTGGAAATAAAAATGCCCAAAAAAATGTCAAATAATCACATTTTTGATACTGAAAGTGAAACATTTAAAGGCAAGTTAAAGTGTATGTTCACAAATGCCAGAAGTCTAGCAAGCAAAATGGGGAAGCTGGAGGCCTTTGTACTGGAAGAAAATATAGATATACTTGGTGTTGCTGAAACATGGCTGGGCTCTTCACATGATTGGGCTGTAAATCTACAGGGTTTTACACTGTTTCGGAAAGACAGGGCAAATAGGAAAGGTGGTGGTGTATGTCTGTATGTGAGAAGCAATATGAAGGTGAGTGTGAATGAGACATTAGAGGGTGAAGATTGTGTGGAGTTTGAAACCTTGTGGGTGGAATTACAAAGGGAGGTAAACAGTGAAAAAATTACTTTTGGTGTAATCTATAGACCCCCCCCCCCAATATAATTGAGGAGATGGAATGTCAGCTATATAAATAGATGGAGCGGGCTGCACAGGCTGGTACAGTAGTGATAATGGGAGATTTTAATTACCGGGATATTAATTGGTGTCATGGTTCGGCTTCAACTGCAAAGGGGAGACATTTCCTCAAACTGTTACAGGAAAATTTTATGGGTCAGTTTGTGGAAGACCCGACTAGAGGTGAAGCTCTGTTGGATCTGGTCATTTCTAATAATGCAGAGCTTGCTGGGAACGTCAATGTTCGTGAAAACCTCGGTCACAGTGATCATAATATCGTTATAATTTACATATACAGTAAAAAACAAACACTGGCTGGGAGGGCAAAAACACTTAACTTTTTGCCCAATTTCCCCAGGATGAAGGCTGCAATTCAGGATATAGACTGGGAAGAACTAATGTCAAATAATGGTACAAATGATAAATGGGAGATTTTCAAATCTACTTTGGGTAATTATAGTGCAAAATGTATTCCTATAGATAACAAGTATAAACAACTAAAATTAAACCCCACATGGCTTACATCTTCTGTAAAAAGGCCAATACATGACAAAAAGAGGGCATTTGAAAAATACAAATCTAAGGGTACAGCTGTAGCCTTTGTAAAATATAAAGAGCTTAATAAAATCTGTAAAAAGGTAATAAAATCAGCAAAAATAGAAAATGAAAGGAAGGTGGCCAAGGATAGTAAAACAAATCCCCAAAAAATCTTCAAGTATATAAATGCAAAAAAGCCAAGGTCTGAACATGTGGGACCCCTAGATAATGGTAATGGGGAATTGGTCACAGGGGATCAAGAGAAGGCAGAGTTACTAAATGGGTTCTTTAGCTCTGTATATACAACAGAAGAAAGAGCAGCTGATGTAGCCGGTGCCAGTGCTGTTAATATATCAGTTGATATACTGAATTGGATGAATGTAGATATGGTGCAAGCTAAATTAAATAAAATAAACGTACACAAGGTCCCGGGACCAGATGGGTTACACCCTAGAGTTCTTAAGGAGTTTAGTTAAGTTATTTCTGTCCCCCTCTTCATAATATTTAGAGATTCTCTAGTGACTGGTATAGTGCCAAGGGACTGGCACAGGGCAAATGCAGTGCCTATTTTCAAAAAGGGCTCTAGGTCTTCCTCAGGTAATTATAGACCAGTAAGCTTAACATCCATTGTGGGGAAAATGTTTGAGGGACTATTGAGGGACTATATACAGGATTATGTGACATAAATAGTATTATAAGTGATAGCCAGTACGGTTTTACTAAGGACAGAAGCTGTCAAACTAACCTGATATGTTTTTATGAAGAGGTGAGCAGAAGCCTAGACAGAGGGGCCGCTGTGGATATAGTGTTTTTGGACTTTGCAAAGGCATTTGACACTGTCCCTCATAGACGTCTAATGGGTAAATTAAGGACTATAGGTTTAGAATGTATAGTTTGTAATTGGATTGAGAATTGTCTCAAGGACCGTATCCAGAGAGTTTTGGTAAATGATTCCTACTCTGAATGGTCCCCGGTTATAAGTGGTGTACCACAGAGTTCAGTGCTGGGACCACTATTATTCAACTTATTTATTAATTATATAGAGAAGGGATTAATAGCACTATTTCTATTTTTGCAGATGACACCAAACTATGTAATATAGTTCAGACTATGGAAGATGTTCATGAATTGCAAGCTGATTTGAACACACTAAGTGTTTGGGCGTCCACTTGGCAAATTAAGTTTAATGTAGATAAATGTAAAGTTATGCACCTGGGTACGAACAACCTGCATGCATCATATGTCCTAGGGGGAGCTAAACTGTGGGAGTCACTTGTTGAGAAGGATCTGGGTGTACTTGTAAATCATAAACTAAATAACAGCATGCAATGTCAATCAGCTGCTTCAAGGGCCAGGAAGATTTTGTCGTGTATTAAAAGAGGCATGGACTCACGGGACAGGGATGTAATATTACCACTTTACAAAGCATTAGTGAGGCCTCATCTAGAATATGCAGTTCAGTTCTGGGCTCCAGTTCATAGAAAGGAAGCCCTGGAGTTGGAAAAAAAATACAAAGTATAGCAACGAAGCTAATAAGGGGCATGGAAAATCTAAGTTATGAGGAAAGATTAAAAGAACTAAACCTATTTAGTCTTGAAAAAAGACGACTAAGGGGGGACATGATTAACTTATATAAATATATGAATGGCACATACAAAAAATATGGTGAAATCCTGTTCCATGTAAAACCCACTCAAAAAACAAGGGGGCACTCCCTCCATCTGGAAAAAGAAAGGTTCAACCTGCGGAGGCGACAAGCCTTCTTTACTCTGAGAACTGTGAATCTATGGAATAGTCTACCGTAGGAGCTGGTCACAGCAGGGACAGAAGATGGCTTTGAAAAAGGCTTAGATAATTTCCTAGAACAAAAAAATAGCTCCTATGTGTAGAATTTGTTTTACTTCCCCTTTCCCATCCCTTGGTTGAACTTTGCTCCTTTGTGTCTTTGTCAGAAAAGGTAGTATTCAGTTCCAACTCCCAAGATTTAATAAAGGAGGGCTGTACCGATGAATTCATCTTAATGAGATTGTTATAGTATAGCGTAACAAGCTTTTTAGGTGGGTGGCAGAGGAAGGCTTTTTCCAACCAAGATCAATTGGTCAATTGGTCAATTGGTCCCTGCCTAAGCACTCCTAGGTAACACCTTCTGAGGGGAAAGTAAGGGAGGAAATTGAGGGACGAGAATCAAGGCTGAGACCTCAATTCATGGAGGGTAGGAACGGACCCATTAGTCAGTATTAAATCGTACATGCAGCAGGACGCTGCTCTAGGAAGGGAAGTCTCCGAATTTCTCAGTTTAGGACTGCACAAGGTCTCGGACCGTCATCAGGGGAGAGGGAAATTGGTGCAGGGATATCATCCCCTCGCCCCCTTGACCATGTTTGATAAGAAGCAGAGGTAAGAGAGTTACTAGACAAAAGCATTAGGTTTGTCAAGCCACAGAAGGGAGGTAAAGGATGCCTATGGTAGCGTCCTCCACGGGAACCCCAAGTCTACCTGACGTTTGGTCAAACCACTCAGTTATCCTGGCTAATTGTATGGAGTGATAGTAGGATTCTATATGAGGAAGCCCTATCCCACCTGAGCGTTTAGAAAGGACAAGGCGGTTAAATGCTATTCTGGGTTTAGTATTGTTCCAAATGTATTTAGAAAACTGTTGTCTGATGGCCGCAAAAAAGTTTTTTTGGAAGGGGAATCGGAGGGTTTGGAATAGATAGAGAAGTTTAGGGAGAATGACCATCTTCAGTAAGTTGGATCTACCAATCCAGAAAATATATGGGATTTGCCAAGACAAGATAGTGGTTTTAATATCAGAGAGCAAGGGTGTGTAATTACTTTGATACCAGTGATCAGGTGAGGGAGTTAAATTAATTTCAAGGTATTTTATGCTGTCTGAACGCAGTTGTAAGGGGGAGTTTCGTTTCAGAGACATTAACGGAACCGGAGTGGTGGAGACACAAAGGCCTCCGGACTTGCTAGAGTTAATTTTGAAGTTAAGTAAATCACCAAATTGGGTAAATATCTCTTTAAGTAGGGGTAGAGCTAAGGAGGGCTTAGTGATGAAACTAAGCAAGATTGAAATAGTGTTGGGAAAGGGGAAAAGATGTGGTCTAACGTGAATTTAATAAATAACCTTTATTGATTAACATTAAAATGTATTAAAAGTCCATTGGTGCAAACTGGTATGTGTGAGTGACCCCCAAACTCACATTCCATAAACCCAAAATTTGGTGTAAATTGAGTGAGATCACTGGTTATGATATAAAGTGATTTCACCAACGCTATTGTTCCATTAAAGTGCACGTATCGCTGCGCTATAATGGAGATTGAAACTCAAAATGAGACAAATGGAATCAAATTGACAGTGTCAGCTGATTAAACTGGTCCGTGCTGGACAAGTGGGCTCATATGATGATTGCTGCACTGTGGTATTAAAAGGCAGCTAAGTGGACTTGAATAGCCCTACTCTAACTAAATGGGTATGCATGAAGTGGACCACATACACACCCTGCGTGATTGCTGCGTTGGTGGTAGGCAGCAATCAAAACTAAGGATTGAGTGGTTGAGTGATTTCACTTAGTGTTATATTCAATGTAACACTTATCACCGGTGTTGCACTGTGATGCACACATTGCTGAACTGTAAATAGAAACTGTTAATTGTTATTTTTATTCTTTATTATTTATATTAAATGTGTAGCTTTTCATTTTTGTGGCTCCAGATGATATGAGGTGGAGTCCAAATAACGGTTCAAACAGTGTGTCAGCTAAGAATGTAAGCTGTGCTGAGGGGTAGTTCATACAGTTATTGCTGCGCTGTTTGACCAGCAAGCAGCTAGAAACTAAGCAAGACATCAGCAAAAGCAGCTTTGGAATGCACTCGGTCACCAATGGAGACCCCCTATAAGCAGTGGCTCCTGACGCAGACTCAGGATCAAGGTCTCAATTGTGAGGACAAAAAGGAGAGTAGACAACCCTGTTTTGTTCCATTCCTGATTTGGAAGGGACGCGATAGGTGGCCATTTACTCTAACCTTTGCGTGTGGGGAAGTGTACAGAGATAGGATTTTGTGAATGAAGAGTTGTGGAAAGCCGAAACGGTAAAGCGCCCTGACCATATAGGTCCAGTCCACCCGGTCAAAGGCTGTCAAGTAGCGGGTTTGTGGACCCACTAGGCCGTACCGCCGTAGCAGGGAGGCAGCGGGCCAGACAGCAGGGACCCCGAGAAATGCAATGTCCCACACAAGGGTACCTGGATAGTCCAGACAGTGGGCGCAGCTCTTTTACAGATGGAGATGGGTGCAGCAGGTAACACCAAAAGTGGCGGATGACACAGGTGCCGCAGGTTGCGCCAGACGTGGCCAATTTCTCCGGACCTGGCAGATAACACAGGTCATGGCAGATGACACAGGATGTGGCGGATGGCACAGAAGCCGCAGGTTGCGCCAGACGTGGCAATTTCCTCTGGACGTAGCAGATGACACAGGACGTGACACCACTCCGACACTAGTAGGCACAGGAACAAGAACAGCACGGGATACAGGAACAGGTAACAAGGCACGGATAACAACTGGAACGGTAAACACTAAGGGACCATTTGCAAGACAGACTTGGGATAACTAACAACGCCCAGGCAAGGATCAGAAGGGCTGGGGCCTTCTTATAGACCAGGAAATCATGGTCCGTTGATGATGATTATTTCCTGACGTGATACAGCAGAACGGAGCGGAAGTGAGTGCTGGTGTCTCGTAGGAAGGAGATGGGGACCAGCGCTCATGGATCCATGGCTGCGGGCGTCGGGAGGTGAGTAAACTCGATGGCCCGCAGCCATGGACGCTACAAAGTCCTTCTCTGCATCAGTAGACAACAGAACCAGAGGAATCTTTCTCGACCTGGTATACTGGATCAAATGGAGAACACACATAGTGTTGTGTTTACCCTCTCTACTCTTAACAAAACCAGTTTGCTCCAGGTCAATCAGGAATGATAGTAATGATTGCATCCTATTAGCTATGATTTTGGCATATATTTTAACATCCACATTCAAAAGTGATATGGGGCGATAACTACCGCATAGCGAACAGTCTTTAGCCTCTTTTGGTATTATTGAAATATGCGCTTCGAGCGCTGAGGGTGAGAAATGTTGAAAAGCAGCAGGATGTCTCCAAACTGTTTATAGTCCGGTCCTGGGGACTTACTAGCGGGCATACTTGAAAGCACGTCACAAAGTACTTTAATTGTAAAAGGTGATTCAAGCATGGTTTTTTGTGTATTAGATAAGGATTGAAGAGAGAGGGAGTATAGGAAAGATTCAATCATTATGGTTCTGTCCGCAAGCTCCTTGGGTGTCTCCTCAGGCCGTAGATCGTACAATGATTGATAAAAGGAGTAGAACTCAGCTGCAATGTCGTTTGTGTGCTCAAGCATAGCTCCAGTATGGGAGTGTATTTTAGGGACAAAGCTTTGCTTTCGTCTCTTTTTAGCTAAATATGCCATGAGTTTGCTCCCCTTGTCACCATGCATATAATATTTATGAGTAGCAGAGGTATATGCCTTTGTCGTGCGGAAGTTTAAATATTGGTTTAGCTTCTCCCTGCAAAGTATAAGCGAGGAGAGAACCCCTTGTGCTGAGGAGCGTTTATGTTGATTTTCAAGGTCTGATATTTTGGGAAAGGAGGCCATCAATTTCCCTGTTTCTCTCTCTCTTCAAAAACGAACCCAGCAAACATGTACCTTTTAACGTTCAAGTTGCATTTTTTGCATGAACCATTTTATGATGCCACACTGTCTTTGCATTCCACCTATGGAGCAAAAACATCAAAAGGGACCTAAAAAGTACTCTACTTAGTAAAGTACACCACTTATACTATTTAAAGAGGGGTTTATTGGAAAATTGGTGCTTTCATTTTTTTACAGAAAGCGAAAGTTCTTCCCCCTACCCTCGCCATTTTAAGTGGCTACGTTTGTATGAAAACACAAAATAAGGAAAAAAAATTAAAAGAATGATGGCATATATTTCTAAAGGTGCTGATGAGAATTAAGAGCGGACCTCAGTTTGGTAGGTTCTGTAGCATTTAATGAGACACAGGGGTGGCAGGGTAGGGAAAGCAGGGCAAGGATACCCAGTATCCCTCTTTATGCCCCTTTTGGTGCAGACACAACATTTTCTCTGTGGATATTTTTGATTTGCTGTTGCAGGGATAGGTGCCACAAAGTGCCGCTCGGTGAGCCTACGCACTTCCTCTGATTCCAAGGGAAGAGTGGGGCCTCTGGTAGTAAACAAGATTTTTTCAAAAATAATTTCCTGATTCGTCAGAAATGTCTGCGTGGCACCTGACTGTTTATACAGGACATATGAATTGTAAGCTGCCATCTGAAATATGTAGATAGACAATTTGTTATACCAGGTATAAGATCTTCGCATAACTTAAAATGGCTTCCAGACCTGGTCAGAGAGGTCGACCCCACCCATGTTTTTGTTGTAAACAATAATACACTCCCGATGATCTAAATTCCCTGATGGGCAGACTGAATGACAATGAAATCAATGTAAAATTTACTTACAAATGGGGAAGGGAAATTGACTTTCTAGACATCAAAATACAAGTCAATGAAAAGGGAAGTATTGAAACGGATGTCTTTAGAAAAAGCACATTCGTAAATTCCATTCTCCACAAGTCTGCACATCTTCCATCCACCCTTAGAGTAATACCAGTGGGACCATTTTTCAGAATGAAACGAATCTGTTCAACTGCTTCCAATTTTGAGAAACAGGCAAATGATCTAAAGGTTAGATTCCAGGAAAGAGGTTTCTCTAATAAATCCATGAAAAGGGGATATAGACGTACCAGATCTATGTCTAGGGGGTGTCTCCTCTTCCCTAATATAAGTAACCACCAGGAATGTCAGCCCATTAGGATGATTACTACATATCATTGTCAGTGGTCTGACATGACCAAAATCCTTAAACGTCACTGGCAGATCCTTAAGGCAGATTCCTCTTTGGGAATTTATATACCTAGTGTACCGCAAAAAACAGCTAGGAGATCAAAGAATTTGAATGACCAATTGGTACACAGTCACTACATACCGGAGAAACATAACTTTTGTGGGTCAAAAGGTCCCAAGTGGGGCTGTTTCCCATGCGGTTTCTGCAAATCATGTGCCAACATCGAATGGGTTACTGATTTGCAGATGCTGATAATCAAAAGGTTTTTAAAATTACCCAGCATATTTCCTGCAGTTCTACTTGTGTCATTTATTATGCCATTTGTCAGTGCAGGAAAATCTACGTTGGTCTTAAAACTAGAGAGTTCCGAGTGAGAGTGCGAGATCATGTTCATGATATTGATAAAGCTAAGGAAGAAATGGATATGTCAAACCTAAAAACGCTACCCAAACATTTCAAGGTGTTCCACCAATGTAATTCTAAACTTCTTAAATTCAGAGGGATTGACAGAATACATCTGGGATCCAGAGGAGGTAATGCTATGAAAAAATTAGCCCAACTAGAAAGTCGGTGGATCTACAAGTTGGGTAGCCTGGCGCCACATGGTCACAATGAGAGCTTTGGCTTTAATGCCTTTCTGTAATCCTGATTATTTCATTTTTAATTGGAGTGTGGGATGCAATTTGGGCTGTGTTTATTTTTTGAAGTATTCCCTTTTTCTAAGCTCCTTTTTATAGAGATATAAATTCCGCATGACTGGCCTATAAAAGTGGAAAGTATCTTGGGATATACAGATGCTGTAATATAAGAACATTTGGAAATTTCAGAATATCCTCCAGACTGGTAAAAGCAAGTATAATTGACAAAAACTACGTACATAATAACCAAAGAAGAAGAGAGGGAGGAAGATACATGGGTGATTTTTCTTGAGGAATGAAATGATATTACTATCACCACTTATTACTACTTTTAATTCATAGTTTATGTCTTATCTGCATTTGAACATGACTGTAAAATACCCAAGGAGGGGTTGCCCTCCTCCCCTCTCCCCGTTTTTTACTATGGCACTGTTGCACCTTTTTCTTTGGTTAACTAATCGATGGTAAGCCTATGAAGCCTATTTTAGTATGAAGTTCATGCCATATCAAGTTGTTAGTCACTTTAGCACTTTATATATATTTTACAGTATAATTTACCTACTGGTATTTTAATATCTTTATTAAATATAAAGGGGGGCTTTGTTCTGTATAATACTTTATGTTATGTATTCTAATAAGATTGTCAATATGGAAGGAATCTTTCTTTTAAATCACCACTATGGCACGTATGCATCTTTTCTTCTTTTTCTTCTGGCAACTGCATTGATGTAATAAATAGTATGAAGTTTACAGTGGCATAAAGTCTATGTAATATTGAGTTGTTATTCACTTAAGCATTTTATGTATATAATATATTGTTATATATTTATCTATATACAATGTACACACCATTTTTTTTTCGCACTTAGCACGTAATATATGCACTTCAAATAATATTTTTAGCATGTCTCAATATGAATTTTGCTCAGAATGAGCAACACCAATATACCCTTTTTTTAGGTTTACTTTATGATATTTGGCCGACACTTCTTTATATATTTTCAATGAATACACATATATTAATTATATAATTAACCCCTCTCTTTCACTTTATTATTAACTTTTTTCTTTTTATATATACTTTTCACCTAGGTGTTTTTTTCTTACTTTTCTTTTAGATTTTTTATTTTCTCGTTTCACATGCGCCAAGTCTCATCATTTTTTTTTTTGCTTACACATACTCACGATTTTCCATGGGGTGCAGTACCCACTCTCTGGCAGCACGCTGAATTTCCATACCACTTCAGGCTGATCCGGACAGTCCGGGGTGGTTGGTTCCGTGTGCTGTCACACAGGGGACTGTTCTTTATTTTCTTTTTCTTCTTCCCC
Organism: Rhinoderma darwinii; assembly: GCF_050947455.1. NCBI lineage: Eukaryota > Metazoa > Chordata > Amphibia > Anura > Rhinodermatidae > Rhinoderma > Rhinoderma darwinii. The sequence continues at coordinate 130,550,656 of NC_134690.1, read as the reverse complement.
ATTATAAATATCAATTCCCCTGAGATGTGATATAGACATCTCCATACTTGTAGAATATTCAACTTACCTTATTCTCACCCAGGTATAAATTTATTTTATATCCAAATCCCCTTTTTCTTACTTTAAATACATACTAAGCTATTAAACATATATCAATTAGGGTATGTTCACACGAAAGCGCAAAATACGTCTGAAATTACAAAGCTGTTTTCAAGTGAAAACAGCTCCTGAATTTCAGAAGTTTTTGCATGTACTCGCGTTTTTCGCGGCGTCTTTTACGGACGTAATTGGAGCTGTTTTTCATTGAAGTGAATGAAAAACGGCTCCAAAAACATCCCAAGAAGTGTCCTGCACTTCTTTGACGTGGGCGTAATTTTACGTGCCGTCTTTTGACAGCGATGCGTAAAATTACACCTCATCTGAACAGAACATCGTAAGACCCATTGCAAGCAATGGGCAGATGTTTGCAGACGTATTGGAGTCGTTTTTTCAGGCGTAATTCGAGGCGTAAAAGGCCTGAATTATGTCTAAAAATAAGTTGTGTGGACAAACCCTTACCCTCTTCCTCCTTTTGAAGCTATTTGATTCTTTAACATAGCAAAATATCTACAACATTTAAGATGTGTGCTATCGTCATGTGCCACCTCCAAGATGGTCGACGATACATAGAACAATTGCTCTGCCATAGTTCTGAACATACAAATGATCTTACTCTTACATCATCCTTGTTAGAATTTCCGCCGGATGATTGGCGTGGTGGCTGGCAAGCTCTGGGCTATGATGACTCATACGACCTCCCACGCAGGCTTCTAGTACTTCTAGGGCAGCTATGTAGTAAATCCATTAGCTTGACCTATTTTCGTCTCTGCCACTTTAGCAAATCGGCGAGCTGGATTTATCCATCTGTTCTATCCTTCCTCTTTTTCTAAAATACATAATCCCATTGGCCGAATTAATCTATTTAAAGACGTCCCAAACATCTCTTTACTCACGCCTCCTAAGGAGAACTACGACGAAATGCGCATCAAGGCGGTCAAACACGCTAGTCACCTCTACTTCACTGCATACATTGGGTCATGTAAGTTAAACTGCTTGCTTTTTGTTTGTGTCAATATTCACACGTATAACATCTTTATTTCGATAAACTTTTATATATTTGTATAAGTGCGCACATACTTACATGCATGATATACCCATGTAAATTCATAGATTTGACATATATAAGCGTTGTTTGTATCACTCCTGATCATATCTTTTTTAACTCCATGTATGTTTTTCATTGTTTCTTCTTTGTTTAATAAAATATATTATATTTTAATTCATGGTTTCCATGCTCCAATGTCTTTTCGAGTTGGTTTCATATAAAGTCTTTGTGGAGTTTAAGCCATTGTTCTACTTTAATGGACTTAATATAGGAATACACATATAACTTGTAGCCTTTGTGGAACAATGGGCCCATTAACTCTCAGACAATCTTGCCACTTGTTTTCTGATTTCTGGTGAGCAACCTGGAAAATCTATTTCACTGTCCTTCCCCTGGTAGACGCGAAAATCCAATGTATAGCCAGTGTTGTTTTCGCATAGCTTATATACAATTTGATTCCATATCTGGCACGTTTTGAAGGGATATACTGTTTAAAATAGAGTCTGCC